>NW_014332923.1:537177-578436 GCF_000341935.2 Cephus cinctus | reverse complement strand
CCCCCCCCAACATCTAATTGGCTTTTTTTAGCCGTTGGTTTTATGAGCCTTTTTTTAATTATCTCGAAAAGATAACCACAAAATTTTCCAAGGTGACAAACAACATCGGCACGACGATAAACCGAATTGTTTCGCCTGGCTTCACTGCACAAGTTTAAGTGGTACCTACCAGAGTTAGGCAGCCAGGCAGTCGAGTCTGTGTGAGGGTCCGGTCGGTGCACTAGTCGGTTGTTTTAATTAGTTTTTAATTTGTTTCATAATGGCGAGGCGTGCCTTCATAATTCGAGCCGTTTTTACCGCGAGTACGAGTTCTGCTGGTTGGAGTGTATAGCCGAGACTGGGTGCCTTCAGGGCTCTGGGGGCTGGTACATCACTGAGAACTTTGTGCCCGCCTGCAAGCGGCCAGGAAATTAGTCTCCAGTTAAAAACGTAGTCAACCCCTTCCGTTGCAGCAACGTTGCTTCCATCTAACACGTCCGGTACCTACCTACTTACATCGTACTAGAACAAAAATATTATACTCTGTCTTAATTAAACACGGTGTCTACCGGGACATTAGGATGAAAAAGTGAAACTATTTTTTTCTTTAAGTCTGGAAATATATAAAACAGGGAAAGAAAAAAAGTTGTGTTTTTAGTAAAATTTTCATGATGGGTAATTTGTGAAAATTGTCATTTAACTTTATATTGGCTTCTCTATAGGATCTCGATGGATATAGAAGCATCTTAAGTAAGAGCAAGGCTTCTGTTAAGTACTGTAAAACCCTAGAGTAGCATAATAAAAGATGTCGCGTCCGCCAAGAGTTAGCCTCCCACGACGGAGTTCAGGGTCCAGAGTTTGGGTTTGGGAGTTGAGTTTGCGGATGGGTAGGACCAAGGGATAGAAGGACGGACGATGCTCTCCGTCGGCGGGTAAGCTCAAGATTTATGGTAGCGTCGCGACGTCCGTCTTCACTCGGCGTGACGCCCTTCTACCTACACTCCAAAAGTCCAACGTGAGAGACCGCTGCCAAAAACCACGCTGTACAAATCTACCTGAACTTGAATACGACTAAACGGGTAAAACTTGTATTATGAATATTATGATAAATCAGTAACCCTTTACTCGTATCGAAGATTCATCTTCTGTATCGACATCCAAAAGATTTTACGCCGATGCTTAGGAAAGATGAAGGGTTTCTATATTCTTATGATAAAAAATTGAAGTTTGTGACAATAGAAAAAACACTACAGTATGAGTATTTTTTTAATATGGAAACATCACTATGGCACAAATAGTTGCTTGGATAAATACCTAACCGCACGGTGCCCGTCGACGGGAAATAGTAATTACAATCGATAAATAAATCAGAGATTTTAGTAGCAGCCATGTAACGAACTGTCAGTGTAATTTGTAAGCACGTTGAAACATACTTAGAAAAATAATATATATTTATTTCTTTTTCACAAAATTTTCTCCAGTCCCTTGGTACCCTTGGCAAGCCAGGTTATTGGACAGTACAAAGTCGTGCACGACCTTATAGGAAATGGTATCAGTATGCGAGCTGCGATTCGGCCACATCTCGCGCTCATCCCTCGACTTATTGCGGCTTAGCTCCCTCTGTACCTCAGTCCCTCTCAGCATCACCTCAACCCTGCGTTACCCAGCGCTCGGCACACATGTCTGCCTCACACCTAAAGCCCCTAAATTGTTTCCATCATAAGTCCAGATACTCTTGGAGCATATACCCTAGGATAACCGTGAGCCTCCTGACATTGCGAGGCATAAAATACGCGAACTTCTTATGCCAGTTTTCGACCTTAAAGCTATTTCGAAGATGTAGAAGGTAAGTTAGGTAAGTAGGCAGTTACATTCATATTCAATGAAATATTCACGATGGGATTAAACGAATTGATCTATTAACGTAAATTCAATTTCTGATTATAGATCACTTATTTATTAATATTATATGTTACTAGTCTGGGTTGTATGGTATGCCAAAATAGAAATTTGTAACTTCTCATTTGATATATCACATTAACTCTCTCAAGGTAGACTATACAAATTTTCAATAGGTTGCTGGATGTCAGAATGAGCAGCAGCCCAGCAGGCGAACTAATTTTTTTCCCAGTACCCAACAGTCTATTAAAGGAATCCTACCTTGAGAGCCACGACAAAAAAAAATCTAATTTCTTTTCTCTAAAGTCTTTTGTTACAATTAAAGCTTCGCCAATAGTTTTGCATATGACTTTTATCAATATATTTCTACATTATGTTTGAATTTTTGGACGGTACAGTCGTGTCATTGGATAATCGATTGTGGTGAATTGAACTAAGGTCTCTAATGCTGGTACTGTATAAACACGGGGTCCTAGCTACATCAAAGTGTCGCATTGCGGTATAGACGATCTCATACGTGTTTTATGGGCAAAAGCATGTAAAGTTGTATCGGTAGCCGCGTGTTGGGAAAACTGTATGGCGTGGCATGGGTCTCTCTATGGTGTGAGATGAAATGGGTTCGGATGGGGTGGTATGGGATGGTAGCGAGGTCTGATTACGTATTTACTAGGAGTGAGCAGAACGGAAGAGAAAATTCGCTCGGTTCCGCGGTTCCACGAATGGCTGTGCGACTACTTGAATTATGCATGGACACGGCTTGCCTACAACGTTTCTCCCTGTATTGTTTGCTGCACTCAAATCTGATCTCTGGGATCCACTTGGATGCTTGAAGAATATCCTTTACGTTAAATTTCAGCACCTCGATTGAAATCGGCGAACCTCTAGGGCTATTTATAGGAATTTCAAAAAAATATCTTAACCCTAGAGTTACAATGTGGGGCACGTCGATGCCCCAATGATCTTTCGAAGACCGTCTTTTGCCATTTTTCACTGACTTTTATGGTTATAAATACATTTCTCACTAACTCCATTGAATTCAATTAAAAAATAATACACGTCAATTTTTGCGATATTATCTAAGAAACAGATTAATGAGCTTTGAGATCTTTTCACTGTAATGAGTAGGGAAAGGGTATGATGGAAGAGATGGGAGGGGGTATCTCGGTACCCCAGTGTACATCTAATGGGTAGACTCAGGATGTATAGAGTTCCAGGGTTAAAAAACCCTGGTGCCTTTTCCTAAGAACGGAGGGAGGATTACGAACAGGAATGGTGGAGGCTTCTTTTTACTTAATATGGTAAAAAGTGGGTTCTGGTATAAATATTATTTCACTGCAGGTACCTTACCTGCATTAATGTATTATAGGATTATGCAGTTTAAACTGAGTAGTCAGACTGCTGGCTTTAGCGAATACCGAAATTTTGCCAGTTGTACTCGGAAACGCTGAAATTTGAATGAGGGAAATTTAGCTCTGCAGTGGGCGTAGCATTTCGGTATCAGATGGGTCTAGTTTCATCTGATTTCCGACGGAAGTTCCGCAGTTTGACTGCAAAAGTCGAATACTTACTTCAGAGTAAAACGAGATCGCTGATGAGACGAATGTCTCACGGGAGTCTGGTGCATCTGTCACAGCTTCAATCTAACTAAAGGTGGAAAACAAAATGTCCGCTTTCTAATCCGGCGTGATGCATTGCCGATGCGGTGAGACCATGGATGCATCTGCGAATAGCTTTAAAACGTTTTGGGTGTGACAATGCCATAACCGCGTCTTAAGTTCTTGGCGGTGAACAGCATCGGAGACGTTTTGCCGTGTTAATCTGCGAGACGAATTCGCCAAGGCGGCTACTTTATATCCTAATACCATCACCCACCCACGCTCTCAGTCTTTTTCTATTTTGATATTTGCACGTTGCTGAGAAATATGCTCTTGAATAAATTTAAAAACATTCATCTCCACGGATTAAGTTTAAAAAAATTATCTCCGATATTAAAATACGTAATGAAACGATATTTCTTTTACTCTTTTTTATGTTTTATTTAAAAAAAATCAAAATCGATATATTGTAGTATTTTTGATACCCTTAAAATAAATAGATATGAAAAGATTAATAATGTGATATAAGATCATTTTATTTATCAGAAGCTCGTCCTATCCCAAGGATCACAAGGATGAAGACTGGGGAATGACATTATCCATGTAGTCGAGTGGTGGGACGATTGTTCGTAGAAAATTGTAGGAACGCAACTAGATAAGAGCAAGGAGGGAGGAAGGAATGTGAGAGAGGCAATCTCATAACACCTTATGAAAATTTAGCTAGCAACAGAGTCCTAAATCTCATTAAAACGCAGTGCTCGCGGCGGGTGGGGTGACGGCTGGGATGGCTGGGTGGCTAAGGGTGCTGACTGCAGGGATGCCACCCTAATTACCTTGGGCTCGATAAAAAAAAAACGAATTAAAGAAAAGAATGAGGTGGGGCGAGGGTGGGCTGCTCGTGACAGCCAGCTAATCGGGGTGTTTAAGAGTCTACACTGATCGCCAGGGCCTCGTTAAAAGGGGGCTGCCTTATTTTTACTTGGTGTGATAATGGGGTTGGAAAAAAATGTTGAATCGTGCCGACTATGATTTACGGCTACGCTTGCATACTTTGCATACCGATTGGCGAATTATCATCGGTCGTGACAGAGTCATAGTTTGATTCTATATCGAACCTGTAGTATCGGTAAGAAAGAATGTATCTATGAAACTAATATAAAAAAAATGGAATTAGATCTTTCGATTAAAATATATTTAATTTAGTATCTTTTCTTATTTTATACTGAATCAGTAAAAAATAATGCTGTCCAAGTTTCGTAAATTGAAAACGTGAAAAATAAAAACGTGAAATACTCGTTGAACCCGGAACTTAATTTAAATCGTCGAATCTGTCAAGGAAAGGAAAGAATGGCGGCCGCCATTCTAAGGATAAAGAAGACGCGAAGGAAAGACTTTCTCGATTCTCTTGGTCGACGAACTTTTTCAGCTTGTATCGAAGAATTCAGTAGTAATAATTAACGAAGTAGAGAGAAGTAGCTGGGAGAAAAATGTACCGGCACCTTTCTTGGGATGAACGAGAAGAAATAAGTAATTAAATAACGTCTTCTTCTCCCTTTCTCCATTATCTTTATCCGCTGCTTTTTCGCGACACTCAGCTTTGCACCTCGAAAGAATTTGCCGATATTTTATTTATTTAGATCCTCGGATGAGAAAAAGTAATCAAGGATGTGCTAATGGGAGGTCCGGTTACATTTTCATTGGTCTTAGAGAAGTTTTTTCCTCTCTTTTCCTCTCTCTCTCTCTCTCTCTCCCCTCCCTCTCCACCCCTCTCTCTCTCTTTTCCTCTCTGGCTCTTTCTCACCTCCAGTCACCTTCTATAATTACGTACCGTGCCATGCACTCCGTTTGAAATAAATAACGCAGATTAAAAGTGTCCCTTTCGTAATGCGGGTCGCCTTTAAATATTTATACATAACGGAACAGTTTGCCGAGATTCAGCCATCTTATTATTTCCTTAGCGCGTCTGAATCTCTTAAAAATTTCAGGTATACAAATAGTATACATATTTTGTAATCTTTTTTACTATATTCGTAAAAAAATTACCGATGGATTTTTTCTCATGTAAAGAGTGCCTCATTTGAATTTTTTATTGAAAGACATTGTTTATCGTCTTCATTGCCGATAAAGTTTCCACCTCCAATTAGAACGATTATACGTAATTATCCGGTATACACACTCCGTAAGGTATATTAGGAATGACGCGACGTCGGCAAACGTTCGTTTCGTGATAAAATATCATGTTCGTGGGTGACTAGAATCCCGGATTTTTTTTCAAACACCGTGTACACGTCAGTTTGCGTTACGAGCCAGAAGTTTTACCACACCCCGTCAGCAGGTTTCTTTCTTATCCCCATTAACACTTCGATTTTATAATCATCATCACTCCCGGAGCAGCCACCAAAGCGGCACACCCCACGGTCCTCCCACCCCGAACGCGTAAATTACGTTTCCCTGGTATTTTTATCTAAATATAAAATATAATCGCGGCGGGACCCTGGGAGCGCCGCGCGTTACGGAGATACGTCACCTGTTCGATTACCCGCATCAATTATTGATATCTATCGATACCGTACGATATCCTGCATGCCTGCAGTATCATTTATGTCTTGTTTATTTATTCATTCGGCTGGCCTCGACTGCTATGCGAATAAAGTTGTTCTCCGTATTTTTATCGTCAAGTATTTAATAAGAGGGACACAAAAACATTAACTCCTCGTTAATGCATTTTCAAATACGGGCCGCTGTCAGTTCACTTACTTTTTCTGTCCGTTCGGTTTTCCTACTCATGGCTGTTTTATTTCATGGAATGAAATAATGTCATACCTCAATATTGTATTTATTGATTCATGTATGATCATTAATAATGTTTACGACAGTTTTGGCATCGTTTAATCCGAATTTTGGTAAAACGACTAGAAATTAACCTCGGACTTTTATCCTGCGTCTCTTTGCCGTTTCGCTCATCCTTTTTTCCTCCCTCTAACCAGAGAGGGACCATCAGATTGCGCCTCAAGGAAATTGAAACATCCAACGCCTTCAGGCAAAGCGAAACGATGATTTAGAGAACCGTTTGAGTTATGTGTTTTCGTATATTAAAATATTTTGAATGCAAAGCTATTCCGCATTATTGCTATCTCTTCAACGACTTGTATGTTTTAGTATTTTTTGCAGATTTTGCAAGATTTTATAAATAAACGAGAAATAATTTTTTATTAAATACACATTGATAACACGAATGTAAATAGATCATATTAATAAAATCGTAAATAAATTTTTTTTAATAGTTCATTCGAATTTGTACAATTTAAATGATAATATTATAGAGACAATTTAGTGATACAAATTACTATATTTTCTCGTTAGGTTGGGATATACTAACATATCATGATTCAATAGATTACATTTTTATGTGAACTATGTCAACTTTTTGTTTTTTAATGAAAACAGTAATAAGTCTCTTATTATAAATATTGAATTAAATGTAGTAGGCAGCTAATGCAACAATTTTCTGCATGATAATTTAAATTTTTATTATAATAGCATATATCATATGTAGTCAAAGTTATTAAGTTGATCGGTAATATATGCTATTCTACTTTTTGCAACTGTACATTATTATTATCTTGTAATTCGCGACTTTCCACCTGCCTTTAGGTAGGTACAAAGGGACCTCTGTTTAAATTACTATGTAATTAAGTAAAATACAATACAACGTCAGATATATTCCAGCTGTATTATAGAACATGGTAAAATTCGATTCAATTCTTCACTCACAGATAGTGAAAAATGTTCTCCGGGTACCTTTAAAAACGTAGCCCATAATTCCCTTGGCTTTGATAAAGTTTATTGGAAAAATGTTCGACGATTATGAGAAACGTGTCTTAGGGTCGATTCTGAAGGAGGGTAATTTCGCAGGACGAAGCTCGAGAAAATGTTCGTCTGAATGGGTAAGGATTGGCACGAGCCGATATCCAATATAATTAACTTTCCAGACGAGAGAATCCTTGGCGAGTCTGAAATCCACGTCGAATCTGAAGAAACGATCGACCAGGCCAAGAGCTTTTGTCCTCGAGTTCTCCCGTGCGAAATCAAGAAACTCTAAGGGTTGCAGTAATAATTGCTAAGAAATCAGATAAAAGACAAGACTTCACTTGTATTTTCCCAGATCAAAAATACTCATCATATACCAATAAGAATTTTCGAAAAATCTTTAAGCAATCACATTGTAGTTAACCTTATTTATGGATATAAAGTAATAAATAATATAATTTAAAAAAATTGATTTTCATCTTGTCTCATCTTTAGTACTCTGTAGGACAAATTTTCATGAAATTAGAAAAGACCCTGTAGCTACTAGGTCGAAGACACATCGCGAGGCGTTACTGGAAATCAAATTTGTCTTTGTAAATGCATTATTAAAGCACGCCCGATGCCTTCGCGAACGCGTATATCTATATGCCATACGTATACAGGTAGTACGGTGGGCGGATGGAGCATGCATTATGTATAATACATCACGTTATTGGTTCCCTCAGTGATTCCACCCTTGCCAGCCTTATCGTATACCGCGGCACGGCGTGGGCCAACCGGGCTCGGCCTAGTAAAACATAAGCATCGGGAAACGATAAATAAGGGAAACGTGGGCCGCATGCCACGCCACGCTCCCTCTCCTTGAACTAAGAAAAGTGAAGCTTCCCTTTAGCTTCGAGCTACCCCCTGTGGCCAATCACGTATGCGTTTCCGTGTTCACGTGTTCCCAAGCGCCGAGTGACACCCCCTGCTAGGGCCCATTTCCTATATTGTGCCAAATTGTTTAGCTTATTTATACGGATTTATCCGTGGGGCGCATTGAAAGGAGTCTGCCACATATGTAATGGCAGCAAGGGCGTACATGTAATTTGTAGAGATGAAGTTTCCCGAACTTTCATTTTGGTCCACTGACGCTAAAGATATCTCTGTGCTTGCGTACTAGCAATTTAGGCTTGTAGATTCATTTCACAGTTATATTATTACTTTTTACACTCTATAATATGCGTCACACTGAGGTATGATTAAGTGTCATGCGCATAAGAATCTTTTTTTTCATTATCGATAACAAACTAATTCCTGACAACACTGTTTATCACTTCCAAGAAGAGGGAGAGGATGCAGAATGTGGTTTGGTAGGTGGCCGATATATCGATATTAGGAAATGTGCCGGCATTCATCATGTTATCAAAGGGTTCTGCACACATTGCGTGTTGATACACAATTATGCGCAGCGGCGTGCTCCAGGGCTCTGTTCTCCAGCATCTACGAGAGACCAGGAGACGTGACACCCTCTCGCTACGGGTTTCCTATCCACCATCTACCAGGGTGCCACGCGGTGATCCATGACTCCTCCGAGAGGCAAGAGTTAGGGAAATAGGTTCGGAGAACTTGTTTGCTCGTCTCGGGCCCGTTTCTCGCGAGGAATACGGAATCGCGTAACAGGATGTGCTGAAATTGCCAGGAGAAACAAAGCAAATAAGAGGCGCAGAGAGTCGAGCCCGTTTCTGTATTCAAGATCGGAGGACTGTGCGACACCCATTCAAAGATTTGTTGGTCCTATATCTTTTATTTCCAACTGAAAGATTTTCACCTGGAATTCTGTTCGATAACGTCGCAGTTATCTCCTCACACCTACTCTTCACCACGCAGTAAAGGGATAAAGCCTGTGACAGGTTCAAATACGAATATACGTTTCTCCACTGTGGAAAATTTCTCTGTTTCCCGGCTCAACTCTTATCCTTTCCAGTTTCGATCCACGTCGACAACATGGGCGTGAGCCTGGAACGCGATGTCCATTTTTGATTCTCGACCCGACTTCTTTTCTCTCTGCGTCTTCCTAGATTCTTCGAAGGCATTGGCTTACGCAGTCTGACGAATTTATCGCTCCTGAAACAGACCAAAGATTTCGCTCGATGGCGATAGTCTCATTGGGAATTCATGTGGTATACGATGGGGGTACGTATGGAGTTTAAACTGGAGGACCAGGGAAAGGTATACATACGTATTCGAAGGAGGGAGGATAGGATCATGAGAGAGGGTGTGAAAGGTGAAGGACGAGAAAGAGGAGAAAGATGAGACCGACGGAGAGAAGCTTTCACGTAACCTGGGAAAGATGTATAGAGAGTCCGAGAGAGAGAGAGAGAGAGAGAGAGAGAGAGAGAGGAACGGAGAGAGCGGTGACACTCTCATTTCGGAGAAAATTTACAAGCCGCCCTCTCGCGTGCCTCGCATAGTCAGACCTAGTCCAACCCCTATATATAACCGAACGTAGCCACCAGTCTGGCATAGTTAAGTGTGCTTCTACTAGATGTACCTGACTGCGTACGAAATTCATTGACCTCAAGTGGGCTACCCCGGAGACAGTCACGTCCACGTAATATTCCGTGTAAACCGACAAATTTTCCCATTAGCAGCAGATCCTGTATAGAGATTCGTATCGTTTCATCCCGCGCCACCCTTCGAAACATTGACCCTTCTCAGTGTGTACCATATACTACATACATATACATATCTAGTATCTTTATATATATTCCATATAGGTATATCCTAAACAAAGTAAAATGTAATTTCCTGTGCGTCCCTCTTTTGTTCACGTGGTAGCCATGAACTAGCTCGTCGCTCGGAAAACGTATCTCCGGAAGAGATTGCCAAGAGATGCGAGAAAACGTGTCTCTTTTCGTTCGTTTGAGCTATAGGATAAGGGTAGTCAGTATTTTGATAGCGTGAGGTCCGAGCATGATACAAGCGGCAGTTCTAGTATTGCTGGGGGTTGCAGGTGGTCGAAGGGTAGTGTCGGTACCATTCTCGAGCTGCCCCTGCGCCGACACTCACCGACTCTGTACTCCTGTGTAGTGAGCCCCGATCATCCCTTAGCCCACGAGCTCACTGCTTTCGAGCACGCAATCATTATGCTGCCACCACCTTTCACCTCTTATACCCGTCGGAGCCCTTGCCAATGCTTCGTAGCTATGCTACTGTCATGGCATCGTTGCGCCATTATGGAAGTTATGTGGGCGTGCACGATTGCAGTTTGCTCCTTGCCAACTTTATTTACGAATTGGATCGCATGACGTCGAGATATGAACAACGAAGCGCGCACTATCTTCTCATCTGCCTGTTTTCTAATTTTTTGCTACGGAATCGGGTATTACCCGGTATGCATTTTGTGTATACGAAAGATACAACGTCGTATGATGGAAGTGTGCCAACTGCCTACGCGAGAGTTCCACGTATGAGTAAATAGTCTAATATTAGTCCTAGGCATTAGGCAATGTGTTCGCGTCGGGACGCGTTAACAGCCGCAATTTGCAGTATAATTTGAGGATGGGATGATAAGTCATAAGTTGGCAAACACCGCGGCGTTTCGGTGTAGCAGAAGCTGAGGTGGGAAGCCAAGAGGACAAGACAGGGACAGGATGGGATAAGACAGGAACGGGAATAGAGGAGTGTACAGGGTAGGTAGAAGGAGCAACGTGTCGCCGCAGGCAAACTTACATGCATATCCTGGGGCCACGGCGTCAGGCTGGCAAGGGTGGCAGAAGTTACGGCGTCTCGACGCCACTTCCTAAGTCTAGTCTAGCATTACCTACCCCAGGAACTCCGCGGCACTCCTAACTCTAGGCCCCAGGTGCCTCGTAGTTAGCTACTTTGCCTCTTTGGCAAATCTAAAGCGAAAACGGTGCCTGCGAGTAGGTACACTGAGAGGAGCCCAGCATCTACATCTATCTTGTATTACACATAATATTACGCAAGAGGCAGACCGGTATGGAATTTGATCAGTCTTTCGGTGTGACACGTAACGCCACCCTTAAGGGGTGGAATACAAGTTTTCCAGAAGTTATCCAAAAAGAAGAAAATTTTTGTTGAGGAGAATATTAAATTTGTTTAACAAGCGACCCCTTTAACCCTTTCCATTGAAAGTCCTCCTTTGTCCCTCTCCGACGACAATTAAATTTTCCTTAATTAACCGAAGCATGGTAGATACCGACCTACGTACCCGGAAGACGCCTTGCATACCGATATGGAATTCCCCTTAATAAATCGAAACTCTACTCTTCCAAAGAGGAATCCACCTATAAAATTCAGTATCCGGAATCCGCCACGGTATCGGGGAGACCAAAGTGAAATATCTTCATCCGTATCAATTACTCAGCGATTAGATGGAGGAAGATACCTCGTTGCGTATAGCGTGGCGTCACCAGCCGAGTAACTCCGTCGAGAGACAGTTTAAACGACGAAGGGCTGGCAAAGCAGAAGGGAAGATGCGAACGCCCGAGTGTGATTGACAACGACGCCGCTACAGTGGCAGCCCTGATTCTTGAGTGAACGCTGTCACTCCTCAGATAAGAAACAAGCAGCGTCTCGAATATCTTAATGAGAGACGCGTACACTTCCCTGCTGGCTCTCAACGACATATGCTGTCTTAATTAACCCTAGACTTATTTACGCCAATCTCATTCACGTCACTCGTTCGGGATAGAATTGCGAAACTGTGCAGTACTTACGTGTACATACTAGTAGCATGCGTATACCTAAATCACCTAGCAAACAATCGTCGATGATTATACTTTCATAAAATTGTATGGGGATACACGTGACCTTGATCGTAGAAAAAAAATTCAGCAAGTACAGCATGCCGATCAATGCGATCGAACTGCGATTAAACGTTTGCAGCATCCCAACGAGGTTGATGAGCGTTCTAAAAGGACCGGCAAAAAGACGAAAAGTGTTAAGAACCCGAGGGACATGTAGGACGCGGTGTAATCTTGTCGATCAAACAATTACTAATGCCACTGCGGGGTTGCACGAAGGGCAAGATCGAAGAGAGCCGATCGGCAAAAAGGCTGGGGTGACGGCACTAGAGAAGAAGGAGGACTGGCTGAGGATCCTGAATACCTGAGGTCAAGAAGAAGGATGGATCTAGGGGAGCAAAAAAAAAAGAAGAGAGTCTTAGTATCGCCTTCGAGCAGTGTTACTCATTAATTACCCATTAATTAGCCAGGTCTTAATTGCCAGGGCGATACTAACCAAGAAGCCACGGGAAGAGGATACCGGCATCGACGGGGTGTACCTTACTCCAAGTATCTTGAATCCTTTCATGGCGCTTCTTCATGAGAGGTCACGATCCCAGGAGAGCGTCCCGAGATAAATACAAATTTCTCTTGGTTCTCGCACGATCCATCCAACGAGGCTCCGATCCACGATACCTTAGATCGGTACCCTATGGACAAGGTAGACGACGATCACCCCATCGATGAGGCACGGTGTATCACTCCTGCGACAGTCCTCTTCGTAGCTATAAGGCTTCAGGCACTAAGATCTTGAGAGCCTGATGTATTTATAAGGAGGAAGATTTGCATAGGATGCAGCAGATCGCCGATAGCGAACCAGGCGGCGCGTCTCGAGATTCAAAGAGGCTTTGTGCCATTATATCCGTTCCCTCTTTCCGAGCAAATAAAAAGTCTTCCTTTCTTATGTACATCGTCCTCTGCAGTTCCATCCCCTCTATTTATCCATTGCAGTCCTGCACTCTCTGCCGTATCTCCTTCCATACTCACCAACTGCTGATTGGCGTTGACTTATGAAACGATCGCTTTTCGCCATTTAAATTTACTCCGAGCGTCGAGTCCTTATCTCCAGTATCGGAAACCTCGTAATCTATTCCCGAGACCATTCTCATTTGCTCTATACAATACAATAATGCTACCGCAATAATACCCTCCTTTATCTGTATCTTCTTCGCGATAGTCTCGACAGTTTATAGCCTACTGTTCACGGTCTTTTTAATTTTATTTGAAATAATTATATAAGGGTAATTGGGAAACCCTAACAACTCCAATTAAAAATTAGACGAGATGTTCATCTCGCAAGCACTTTAATCCAAGGAATTTCTTTTTATCCACTACTTCGTACAAGGACCACCAGGCTCGCACGATGCTTCTTCGGATGGCGACATGGTAATGAGGACCACCTCGCGTCGCGAAACGCCACTGTGCGATTGAATGTATTTCGATGGTGATTTAATGCGCGTGGCAGTCCCCACGCCTGCTTCTGGTATCATGCACTTCAAAGGGTCCTTTCTACCTTTGGTGCCTTGATGCCTTGATGCCTTGATGCCTTGATGCTTTGATGCCTTGCTAGTGGGAATCGGCTATGGTGAAACGTCGTGCATTTTGATGGACTGCCTGCCTGCGCCTGCCCGTCCGACGACGACAATGAGACACGTATCATCCTTATCCTGCCACATCTTGTCACGGACCTGTTGTACTTAAGGCGTCGCGCCGATTATAATAATTTGCTCGCGCAGCTGGGAGCATACCTGCTTGGCCTTTCGAGCGAAGTCGTGCGAGATCGTAAATAAAATTGTCATTTGCTCTGGGGCCTCGGAGAACAGTCTGATTTAGTTAATTTCTTAAATCAGCTGCTGGATCATTTCTTACGTGCTACGGGTTATTCGTATGTGTACATGATAGAGGTATGAGAGAGGTATTTGTATTCTGATGCTGAGATGATAATTTCTTCCTGGAACGATAGGACACTCGGAATTGTCAAAGTGGAAATACCTTTACTTCACGTAAATGTATCTTATGTATTCCTTGTATACTGTAACGTGTGAGAAAATTTCCTTCGGTTAAAATTTTATTTATGGTTACAAAGAAAACTGCGATATCCAAATGTAGTCACTACGTTTCGAAACTTTAGATGATTGTGATTTGTGTTGTAGCTGTTATTTTTTTTTAACAAGCACTAATATATTTACATTCTCAAATATCGGTGTTATCAGCACACATATTTAATAATTATTTTATCTTTTTTTTTTGTAAATATATGTTATAAAATTTTTTGTGTTATCCTGACGAATCTTTTTATTCAAAATTGTAGTGGTATATATATATGGCTGGAAATTTTTTTAAGATATTCAAACTACATAATAATTTATTCTTGGGTAAAATAAAAGTAAAATTCCAAAACAAGCATATACATATGTATATGCATGTAAAAAATATTTTTGTCATATCATTAACACATTGACTTTTCCTAATGATCCAAAGATCCTCCCACGGCACGAAGAAAAAAGAACCAACGGAATTCGTTCCGCGTTCATATCTTTCGCCAGTCACGGGTAAGTGAAGTACGAACATGGTCGTATGTAAACATAGGTCAAAGGTGGCCGGTTGAAGGCGGAGACAATGTGCGAGTCGAATGGACAGAGATGTCACAACACGACACGCCGAATGGAGGTCTCGCGTCTTCTTGGAACCCGGTGTCAATCTCAATTTATTGTCCAGAGGAGCGTGAGCGTCAGGACGGTCACACGGAGAATGTCAAAGGGTAACGGAGAGACGAAAATGATCGAAAAAGTGCAGGTTTCATTTGAAGATCCGTAGAAATTTTTGTTAACGCTACAGCTTACATGGAATTCTTTAGGTTCCTCTCAAAGTCGTCCATAGCTTGCTTAACAATGATATGTATACCGAGCAACGTTCTATCGCTTTGTTTGCATGTAGCAAACTGATTCCCGTCGTCTTATCGATTATCCCGGGCGCTAGAAGTGAGTGCAGAGAGAAGTAAGTCAGCCGAGTTTATACGGTGGACGATGGTCGATCCCGCAGCCATTAGCTCCGAGTAAACAGAGCCATACTTTACTCGAGGGGCGTCACTCTTCCTCTCCCGCAGTTCCGTTTCTTTGTGGCGAAATCTTCGTAGGTACCAGTACCAGGAGGAACCGATAGAAGTAGAAGAAAAAAAAGAGAGAAAAATATATGGAAGCATCGAATAAAGCTATGACGTCGGGGTTGGTTCTGGGTTAGCGAAAATGGGGCGTTTGGGTTTCCTCATGCTGCGGATGATTGGAAGCGGCTGCGTAAGAACGTTTCGGTCCCTGAATTATTAATCTTCATAATCGCGAGTGGCACGATACGTAGGTGGCGTACACGTGGCGTGTAATACTCGAGAGGAAAAGCACGTGCCTCTCGGAATTCCCTAGGGAGTTAATCAGATATTCTTGAGAAGGGAGTAGAAGGTAGGGTCGTACATAATTTTATTTAATTAATGGAATCGACAAATTTTCTATTCGCGTATTATTAGGAGATGGTAATATCTGATTAGTATAGGATTTAAGGATTTTTACGTAATGGTGTTCTTTAGCCGTCTATGCCATTCACGAGAGCATTTATCATTCCTCGTACATTCCACTAACAATTAAGTGTTATTTCCGCGGCTCGCAGAGAGTCAAGAAGTTTCCGCGAAAAGAAGGACGCGCTTTGCATGTCGGTGAATGGGCAAGGTCGCTTACTCTTGCCGATACACTCGAGAGGAACGTATCCGCCGTCTGCAAAGCTTCCGTCCTCGGTACGGTAGGTGCGATGGAAGCACCGTACTCGGTGCGTGAGTACACTTAAGCGGGAAGCATCCCGTAAAAAAGTACCATTATACTCGTAGAAACTGCACGCTGAATAACGCTTAAGATTTTCAGACCAAAAATATTTCCAGTCGAAGTACCTCAACGAACATAATTCTCAAACGCATAGATCCCTTATATCTTGATTGACAATAAACTGCCAGATGCGCGACAATTTAAATTTTATAAAATAATTTCTAAGTCCAATGAAAAAGCATATAGGAAAGCAAATGCCAATATAAGATATCCTGTATAGGTAATATTCACAGGCCATTCAGGTCCGCCGAAATCTCTGGCGAAGTGGCTCAAGCTCGGGACCGTTTAAGCAACGATAAATTTCCGATTCCAGTCAGCCCTGCTGTCTTCGGCAAGGAAATATAAAAAGCGATTCCGCTGCGAACGAGCGTCCTCACCGGCCAAGTCGGAGTGTTCGTTAAATATACGAGTGTATTGAAATTCTGCTTGGAGACGGAACGCGATGGGACGCGCTCCTTGTGGAAGGACAAGATCGCATGACGGCTCGAGGGCTTGGGAGCCTCCCGCTGTTTTGAATACGATCCCATGTCCGTCCCCTGAGCAGTATAAGCGACCATACCAACGACAACGACCCGCTCAGGTACGCATACCGTCGTCCACTCTAATTTGAATGTAACAACGTTCCGTTCGGCCGCAACCCGATACCATCTCTAACTCTCTGGTCGGACCGCGGACTCTAACTTGGACTCTGAGGCTGAGTCTGAGCAGGACAAAGGGAATTATTATTGGATGGGAACGAGAGGGTCTAGAACCTACAAGGTTCTGTAGATATACGTACGGCTTGTGGAATTTTCTCATTGAGCTTTTCTGGGTACCATTTTTTCTGCGGGGTATATGTACAGTATATCTATATATTTTTAAAATAATTTTCACAGTGATCTGGACCAGGATAGATACGAGGATGACTGTGGGAAGCGGCACTGCTTCCATCAATGGTCAGAGCATGTTTGGTTATTACATGCAGTGCGCGATGACGGAGATGTCTTGGATGATTGACGGGCGGTGCTCGTCGTCGCATCGCAATGCACGACGCCGACTTCCCGGTAGCCACATGAGGCGAATTCGCAAATCGGTAAGACCACTCCGACTTCGCATGGGGCCAATTACGATGCAGCGACGCCCGCGCAAGGCAAGGACGATCCCTTATCTCAGACCGCACTTCCAGGAACATTGAGGCTCCACGCCAAATTACTATAAATAGACGCTAATCGATGCGCTGGAAAAAACGTACGGACGCCGACCGAATATCTAGAGAGAGACCTACCGAAGCCATTATGCGGGAGGCTCGTCATGCTAAATAGCGGCTGCCGCCTCGTGGCTTACGTCACGGCGATTCATGACCCAGAAATCACTGTCAGACATATGGAGAAACTAGACAGAAAATTTTACTACAGACCGGCTGTCTATATTCATCGATTTCCCTCGTTATACCCAACACACGCTCGCTCACTCATAGTCATTCTACCTATAATGGAATCTCTATCCGTGTTCTTAGAAATGTTCAAGGACTGGTAAAAATACATAGGCGAATGCGCGTCAAGATAGGATTGATTTAGTAATATGGAAGTTCAGTCCAGTGAAGTTAATCGTTATCACGTAACTGGCGGTATGTCTCGTTTCTGCGGTTAGAGTAACGTCGTCGGTATTTCACTGTGCGCCGAGCGTCGTTCACGTCTTAACACCGAACGGCATCATCGATACTTTGACAGCAGTCTCCGTTTCCCATCGACGACGTGCCTATAACGAATGTGACGTCGGTGAGTATCAGCGAACGAGCACGAAAGGGAAACGTAGGAGGATTGAAGGGAGCGAAAGCGGGAACGTGTAAGTGAAAAGAACGTGTACAGCGAAAATTGAGTTGATTGCCAAATGAATATAATCCAGCGTATCGCAGCCGCAGACAGGTTATGCGAGGCTCAGAAAATGAGTTTGTTTCTGTCGTTAACTTCACATCAAAAGAGTCCCTGACTCCGTAGCGAAGTATCAACCCAATATCGATGAATACGTCCTGGGTGTCAGAACGGTGTTCTTTGATTTCACGATAATTATCACGTCCCGATGATTCTTTGCAACGACGACGCGTGTCTATGGGCAACGAACGTACGCGCAATCCGAGCGAAGCTTCCAATGCATAAAGGGAAGGAAAATTAAAACGATCCAATAGAAATTGACTTTGTTTCTCCTGCCTCCTCCTTTACCGCGAGAAATGAGAAATTGGAGTATTACAGGTATGTATTGTGGGAGTGTACGTCGAATCGATCACAAACCGAAGGGCTTATCCGAGAGGCAACTCCCCACGTGCCATTCCTGGAATACAGTTTTTCGAAACGTTTTTTGGTTCAGGACGTGACAAGCATTAATTTACTCATAGACGTATTTATGATCCAATATCGAGCGTGTTAGTCGTCTGTTCTTGTTAGGCGCTGCTATATATTAGTTTCATCGAGATGATCCTTTCTCGTCTTTTTAATTCCTGGCCGACGGTAAAATTCTACTTGGTTCTTGGTACACAATACTCGTGTGTACTGGAGGTCGGATTTGAAAATCATTTCTCGAATATTCAAGCGGCACTTTAGGTGTACCTCCTGTGGTCACTGAAACGCGTCTCCTTCCTCAAGACACGAGCGGCTCTCTGAACTCACCCTGGGTGGTTATCTTGGGGAAATCTTTTTTTCCTTACACCCACCGAAAGGCTCGCCTTACTGATTGTCAGCTGAGTAGTGGACTCCATCTTGGCCGGACGAATCTCTTCTCTTGTGTGTATATATGTATATATAACCTAACTTCGGACCTGGCACTCGGTGTATATTAATTGTCGATACATATCTCATCGCAGAGCCTTTTATTAACGCGTCTCTATCGGATTCGGCGCTGACGCGGCAATCCGTCCAAATGTGAGAATATTATTAACCCTGCGTATGCTTTGTCAGACAGTCAAACCAAGGGTGGTTCGGTCATCGATTGAAGGAGCCTTTGACAAATAAGCCGACACGGGGGGTAACTGATACCGGAGCGGTGACGAATGATTATTCTTATCCAAGCACGAACTGTGAATCTATTATTCCGTCGCTCGCGACGCTCTGATTTTACCATTTGGTTTAACCCTTCCGGAAAGGTGCACGACGGGTGGGCTATCCTTACCGACGAAAAACGTTTGGGAACGTATATCGTGGATATTACCTGGATCTGCATATATTCTCATAATTAATATTTATGTAATGATGATTTATGTAACGTAGATCGGTGAACGAGCCCCATATGTTTTGAGCGTGACTCGTGTGGTGGGAATATCATTTTAATTGTAATTAAATTATAATTAATCTGATATACGAACTTAGTTCCTTAGTACAATTAATAAACTTTATTTTTATATTTGTTAAAATTAATTGCATGTATCCTATTTCACGGAGATAATATTACTTTCGGAAAATTGATACTATAAATAATATGGCGCGAGACTCTACCGAGTTTCTGGATACGAACATGATTTTTCCTAAATAGTGACGCCTTTTTTGTAATTCAACATTTTTTAAGTGTCGTACGATTTCGAATAGAATCCTGTAGTATAATGTTTCATTTTGTTACCAAACGATATAAATCTACAAGAATCCTACGTCTACTTCAGGATTTAGGAATTTAAGAATTTCCCACCGTTTATCGTATTCGTGTCTCCTTCAAAAAATTTAGAATCTTACAATAACTGTCATATACACACCACTCGCACTCCAAGTCGTGTAGCGATAGTCTCACTAAAATTCACGGCTGTGAAACAACGCGTGTTGTGGATTAAGCTTGAGTACGTCTTGTAATACATTGCATGGTCCACAAGGGGTAAAAACAGAACATGTGGCACTTTCCGAAAATCTTGTTTTATATATAGCCTGGCTTACATGCTAAAGAAAAATAATGTATCACTCCCCGGTATCAAACACCCTTGCAGGCGGAATACTTGCGCACAGGAAATGACGACGTATTTGGTATAAAACAATTGTGTCACTCTAGGTATATCTATGGTACGTATGTCTACGTGGCGGATGCTGCAAATCCTGCCAAAGGAGAATACGTAAGATTCCATTATCACAAGCGTTTATTTTGTCCTGGGAACGTAAATTTTTTCAGAGGGTGGACACCTCACTGTGCCGACCGGCACCAGTGGTCGTTTTACCGTCATGGAACATTTACCACGAAAAGTGTTTTCACCGCGGTCGCATCCGCAACTACTGCGTATCCGGGGTACCAGTTACCTATGGTGAGTCACGGAGGAGTAAACTTCTCCTGGTCGGATATCTTGGAAAAAGTATTAGTAACAGTAGAATGAGCAGTGGTTAACACAAGACTTTGCGAAACGTAAGAAAATTTATTAGATCGCGTGCAACTATTCATGTCATGCTCGAAACGTTATACACGACAGACTTAGATCGAATTAACCGTAATCAAATTAAGTCTTAAATATCATATTATAATGTTATAGAAAATATAAATATAATGATTAATTGATTACAGAGTCATTTATAGAAAGCATAAAAGTAAGCTTTCCATTTAGGTTACATTATAAAAATACACATACGATAATTATGAATGAGAAAATAAAAAAAGTGTGTGAAATAATGTTATGTACAATTATTACACCTTACGTCACCAATTCGAGAGAAACTCGGAAATATTGCGTTTCCTCTAGCCCTTCTTATCAATCAGAAAGTCGTAGCACTCGTGGGTTACGATATAATAAAATGAACCATTACCGTCCATTCGACTATACGAAACACATCAGCCCGTATAGAGATCTCTTTTGGAGAGGGCATCGTAAAACTCGAGACATCCGGCCGACATAAGTTCACGACGTAACGCGACGTATCCTTCCCCGTTTGAGAGTACGAGAGAGACAAAGCCATAGAGTAGACCCTCAATCCTCATAGTAACTTATGGCCGAGAGGGGTCTTCTCTGTTTAGACGGATAGTCAGGTTTTCGTCGTGGCTATCATGGTGGGACCATCACAAGCACCTTTTATGACCGCATCATCCGGATTTATACTTACTTAAGGAGTCACTACCTACTCCACTTCGAGGTTCGGGTTATGGACCCTTCGATATCATTCCCATGACCACGTGAAAATTCACGACTTTACTATTTTGATTCTTCTGGGTTTTTCAGTCGATTAATGTGCAATCCTATAACATGAGACTGTACTACAGGTGCTGTTATACGTAGATATATTTAGGTAGCTCCATACAGGTATACGCGTAGCGTTTAACGTAGCAACCGATTTACCTACGTTTTGTACGTATTGGCGAGTTATTTAGGAGCTATCGCTATCGGGCAGCCATTAGCTCCGATCGCATTACCGGGAGTGGCTAATGGGCCACGCTCGGCGGCTTTTCCTCCACCTCTTTCCTCAATTTTCCAATACACGCCGTCTATGCTCTGCCGATAATGCTAATTATGTTATTTTACGTGCCTCACGAGCGTCGAGATTTATGTCGTCTGCAGTGTAAAGTTAGATCTGTTTTGTAAAATCTAGATCTAACTAGGTAGGTGATCTACAAGATTGTGGTAAGATATTAATTAAAAAAAAAATATTATTGATAAATCAAAATATTGTATTTTACAATTGTTCATAGCAATATTCGTATTCCCGTGGATTGATTGACTATAGTGATCAAAGCTATAATGAACGAGTGTTGCTTTTACCAATGGTAAAATTTCATCGAAGCTCACGGGCCGTTGATAATTATATATGCCTTTGTCGAAATCGCGAGCAGTCATTAATTTGCCGAGAATAAAAATCAATGAACGGCCCATAAACTATCCCCGGCAACACGGCGCTCCCCATTTTCCAATTTGCAATTGCGAATTGCGTTTTTAATTATAACGAACACAATGGCACTCGGTACCCGCTCGATTCTATGGCCGACACAACGGGAATGGCATCCGGCTGTTTTCCCCTGTTCAGCGAGATATTTCGTTTCACGATAATTATTATCGTTCGATTTTTGGCACTCGGACAAAAATTCACGAACCAACGACGACTATTTATTACTGTGGAATATTCGCATCCTTTAACGTCTCTTGTTAACGCTTCAGAATTTTCAATTAACCATCGCAACCCATTCTACTATAAATTACGGAAAAGCTAGAAACCTTTGATTTCTTTGACTTTTTCTCTGGATCGTATCTTTTTTTCAAGTCTCGATCGTCCACCTCGCCGATTATCAAACGTGGCGAGAAAATCAGGGGTAGGAGTTCACGTATCAAGAATGTGGTCGCAAACGAAACGGCCGGAAAATCTTTCACCAAAGCTGTAACTGCTTCCGAATGGCGCAATAAAACAATGCCGGTGATATACCCGCTCACAGTGCGACGGTTACGCAGCCGTTAAGAGTTAACGACGTAACGATTATGCCGCCATAATGGATAATCGCTACCGCCACCGATAGCAATCTTTATAACGTCAAACGCAGCGGAAAACATTCTCTGTGACATTGGGAATACTAAACGAGAACTAATCCGTAGGAAAATTCAAAATGGCACTGAATACATATATATAGTATATTTACGCCAGTTGAATGATCAGCAGTGATCGCCGCGTGGTCCAGTTGGGTTTGAAAGAATTTTCCCAATTTCTCTCTCATGGCTTGAATCCGGCTCTCTATTATTGTAGGACTATGTCTGGCTGCCGTAAAGTCAGTAAGGCCTGGCTTTGCGACAAGATCCTTACGATCCGTGATCTTACCCACGGTGATCGGAGCTTGATCCGATCCCGTTCGATCCAGAGTCACGTTCTCATTTGTTTTCTATTTCTCTGCGGCCCACCACTGGCGCCGACTTTTCCCTGATGGTGGTTCTACGGGTAATCCCATGGGGTGCTCGGGTGGGAGTTTCATATAGAGGGCCGCTGTGGCGCGACCTCATATATAAGGATTTATCACGGCTAAGTCTCACCGTATATTGCTCCGTAGCCCTTACCTAGCTACCCCTATTCCCATCTTGGCGCACATAAGTTGTATACCGGTTTCTATTTACTACTCGCACTTTTTTATTTCTAATCTAGTCTAGTTCCATCACAGTCCAATTGTAAAGTCCACGAGGATACCAGCGTGTCCTTAAAAAACCTTTGCACTGTGTAAAAATTGAAATGGTAGTAAATGTGGAATGCTTTTGCTCTTAAACATTCCTTAGGAGTAAGTTCCGTCGTTTTAATGCTTCTGGAAAATTCCTGATGGTATCGCAGGAGCCATCGAATCACAGTGAATGAGGTAAGTCGAAAGAGTCTCCGCTTTAAAAGTTAATAACTTCGTTATCAAGGAGCATATAAGATGCAGGATAAAGAAATTTATCCAAAGTGGTATTACACAGCGAATATAGAAACCCTCTGGAAACAAAGGAGCAAATTCAAAAATACAGAAAACATATCCAATTGACTAAAATAAAGTTACTTGGATATCACGAAGGGGAACCGTCATTTGGGTTCCCCACAAGTACGGCCCGATAAACCCCTTCGCGAAAAACTAGGCCTTCGTTTGTATCATACGGGACGAAGATGGGGAATGGTTTCTGGAGGTTCGTGTCCGGGCTACCGCAAAATATCTCCATGCAGTTTATTCCAAATCGGATTCCGGGTTCACTCGTATGACGTCGTATCCGCTCTCTAGGGGATCAGACGCTTCGCGTCTTTTCAGGCCTTTCTACCCCACGACGTTTTATCTCTTCCACGACACAACCCCTACCAAGGCATCTTCGAATCGAGCTAACCATCCATGGGGAGAGCAAGTAAGACCTTCCGTATAACCGTCATATAAAAATACTGTTGCGAATTTTCCGCTATTTGGTAGAGCGACACGGGGTGAGCTTTGATGCGCAGGATACCCTTACGACGTGAGGGTGAATATAGCGACGAATTATCAATTTTATAAATACCCCGTGATGCATTCGAAGGGGTACCGGGGTTGTGTATATCTATATCTTCCTACGTGCTAACGGAAAGCTTTGATTTGAGGAAGACTAAGGGTGCTGATGGGCTGGTACGCATAGATACGACATTTGTTCGAGCGTCCCTTTTAATCGTCGAGGGTCGAATGTTTGTTCGTTCCGGCAGCGGTATTGGAATTTCGCGGGGGTGTTAGACGTGGGAAATAGCGAGGAGCTCGTAGCCACCTACTAACGCAGGGGAAATCAGAAATTCCTCGTAGGTGCGGCTACGGGGGTAGTCAGAGTCACAAGCTACACATTAACTCGCGGCAGCATCGTTAGCGGCATACCTTATCGTTTCATGCACGGCGAACATTCGGAATGTGGAAACATACGCTGCTGGGGTACACGGAGTAGCAACCTGCCGAGAGAAGAGGACGTTTTGAGGGCAGATTTAAGCTGGTATCGCACGGATACTTTTGGATCTCCTAGAAAATCGGAAGTGACTCGGCGAATGAGAATGGACGGTAAACGTATATCAATAGTCTTCAACCCTTAATGTAACAATTTTCACGCAGAGCTAAAGAAACAGTCGGAGCTGTCCAATAACGCTCAATGCCAATTTAAAACCTTAGGGTTGTTTCGTGCCGGGTCGAAGAATTCAGTTATTAATTTTTACGGAAACGCCAAGAGATTTCTCGCGTATTGTTATACACCGTGACGAAATGAAAATTTTTCAACAGAGTCATAACTGTCAAGCAAGGAACAACCTCGATAATATCAAAGTCACGAAGCGATTTCTTGGACCGTGTAAAACGGCCTTTAGCCCGGAGCCTGAGTTCTATCGCAGTTCGCGAATTCCGTCCTGTCATTTGTAACTGTCGGGCTGCTCATTACAATTCCCCATTCCTCGTCCCAAACCACCCCCATGTTCCGCGACTGTCTCGTTCCCATGCTCGCGAGCCGAAGGGTTCCTCGCATTTGTACTCTCTTGCGCGCACGCAACCCATTTACCCTTCACCTCCCATATAAAAGGCGCGTAGCTAATAAAAACATATATTTTGTATGATATTTTTTAATTGTTTTTCTTTCAGCGTTTTCGTAAGGTGATCCAACGGGATGTCATGGATAACAGGTGTAAAAATTGATATACCAGGTTATTCAGCATAAACAGACTATTCAGCATAAGCACCACCTGAATATGGTTTTACCATAGGAATCAAATGGGCATGCTAACTTCAGGTGGTGCGTTCCTACCGAACGACCCTGCATAGCCAACCTTCTTCATTAGTTAAATATTCCTATTGTCGATATGTATTGCGGACACGTCGATGGAAAATGAAAACTGAAATAGAAATGAAATTACAGATTTTTACGAATTTGAAGTACCCCACGAAAGTAGAATAAGAGAAGGGTAATATAGGTGAGGTTGTTATCCATCTTGAAAAAGAAAAGAAAAAATGTAGGAGTTATTTCTTAGGGTTCTCGGTCTTCGGCGTTTCCTATTTGTCACATACGCCCTTGGTTTTCCGTATTCGCAATTTTATTCGCTACCCCTCTTTCACCAGTCCTCGTTCTCCTCCTGGAAACTACGAGAGTTTGAACCCGCACCACGCTCCCTTCAGAAGCCGCTTTTCATCCTTTTCTACCTTATCTTCCTTTTCCTCGTGTTCCTTCAGCAAACCCTCCTCCGAACCCCTCTGGCAGCAACCAACCAAGCAACCAACCTACCCGACTGCCTGCCCTGTCTACCCTTACCCATTTTCTTTATTACATTCCTTATTTCCTATCCACCAGCCTCTGTAACTGTAATACAAATTCCTATTGTGATTTATGTTGGTATCAATGGCAACCCTCTATTCCGTCTCCTACTCTCACCCCGATGAAGACCGAGGCCGAGCTCCCGGTCCAGATATTATACTTTATTGAATCAGAGTTGTCACTGTTATTGTTAGCTTCGCGCACTCTCCTCGCTTCACGGCTTTCATAGGGTCGGAGTGAAACCAGTCGCCGCGGGGTCTCTATGAATTTTATTAATAAAACAAGCGTCACAAGCATTAACACCCCGACAAAGCGCATGTGACAGCCTCACTAATATCAGCATCGTGTCCGCGAACGAGCGTCGAGAATTTGTTCAATTCTATAATAGCAAGAGCTATGAGCATTTCTCATAGCCGCCATATTCCCATCCCCCGTCCACATGCATAGCCAGAGTCTCGTTCGTGGGAAATTTAGAAATCTTTATGGTGGCCGTCGCGACGCGCGACATCTTTATTCGCAAGTCGAACGTCGGCGAAGGTAACGTCGCCCGCATGACTAATGCGAGTTTCCCAACAGTTACCATAGCACTCCCCGTTAGAAATTTTGATCTCGAACGCAGTCGCCATCGGTGACACGAATTGACAATATGAATAGCGATATTTTAAAACTGCCATAAAAATCCGATTAGAAAAAATCACATTTATAAAAACCTCACAGCGTTCGACTTGAGATGGTCTGAAACAATCTTCATTCAATAAACAAGACTGCCCCGTTGCGTATTACAAAGCACAAAGTGCATTAGAGAAAATTGCAAAAGAAGAATCCTTTCGCAATGAGCGTATCTTGCATTCTGTATGCTCCGTGGACGTGGTACCTACTGCAGGATCTTTTCTTCGCGTATATGCAAAGGACGTCTTTTCTTCCCTTTGATAACTTGAGAATGGGATATAAGAACCAATACCCCATTAAGGTACGATTGAAGCGTCGGTGCGCGTGTGCATTTACACGGTGCACAGTGACTTGCGACATTGGCCCGCTGTAAGCGTGATTAATGGACTCTAGTCGCTTACCATTCTGATATTCCTGCTGCAGCCGGAATAACAAAGTGCCTCGTCCCTCTAGCTCTCACCAAGCTTATGCTCTGCGATCTCTTCGCGAGGTTCGAAGGTAAAGACCTTCCGCGGGGCCTAATGCGTTTCTGAATGTGTCTGCTAATTCACAGATGCCTGCGTATACTATAGTATATATAGGTAGCTTGGACTAGTCCAAGTTCATTCAGGCTCGTCGAACCTGCTGAAGGTCTTTGAGAGAAACCTCGACACACGAAAAGGTTTCGAGCACCTAACAGATTGTATATGGTATATACATATGTATATATTTCCCATAGAAATATTTATACTATAGGTACATGGACAGCAACCATTTTTTTCTCGTTTGCTCTCATTGATTTCGTCGAAGTAACGATACCCGATGACGTCCCAAGAACTGTCTCTGTCGAGGACAGATCCGCAAACAGTGGGTAAACATTCTCGATTTACACGTTAGCCATTCCATTTGGCTCGAATCGGCTGGAAACCATTAATATCACCAACCTGAAAGGCACTCGAGCAGCTTAGGCTGACTGGAAAGGCTGGCTGGCAGGCAGGCAACCCTTTCCTTTGGAACCCCTTACTGCTACGCGGGGGGGCTTACTGAATCAATAAATACATATTTGTTCGGCACACAGGGAATCAACTAGCAATGACATTAATACCATTAGTCGGGGGCCGTTCTTAGCGTCTATCCTGACCGCCTCTTGTTCGTGATTTCTGCAGAGTCACATTACAAATTACTCCGACCTCCTTCCTTCCTTGTTACCGAAGTGACATAATCATCTGGAGGTAATGCGTGATGTGCGCGAGTCTCCCTACATCGCAAGACCGATGTCACGTAATAACCTTCTGACATTTGATCATCTTCGTGCTGTCGCTACGAATATTTATTTTACGACGCGAAACGATTGTGTTGTCGTTAATAAAAAACGAGAAGAAAAAGAAAGTTTATAAATTGCCTAACGTCCCATGGATGCTGGATATGAAATACAGTAATTACCCTGGAGTGTAATTGTAAGAATAACGTGTATATAAAAATGTTAAATGTGGAAAGAAGGTTCTGGAAACTGTCTTTGAGCTTAGGGCGTAGCAATAGTCATAAACGAAATCCGCAATTAAAAAATAATCAAAAGCAAACACTCCACGTGTACGGGACAGTCCCATTGTGCCTTTGCTAATCCTCAGGGTACAGGATCCCTTTGGGCTTACGTCATAATTTATGGTTGTATAAGAATGCGGAAGGGTCCTATGTTGTTTACTGTTCTATATAGGATTACGCGTAACACTGAGCCATTAATTTGCGTACGGGATCAACCTCTCTATATATATCGTATAAACAGCCCTGCGCATCATAATAGGGGTTGAATCCTGTCAAATGAACATATGTGACTGTCATGAGTTTTTCCTGACTTCCTACGAGGGCATAGGGTGAAAAGGGTATCCATATGTCTATAGTATGTCTACCGTGCTCTCCAGTCCTGACCAAACCTTCCTCGTTCGTATATCAATCCCATTAGTTTAAAGGTTCACGAATTTTACATATGGAATTTCATCGGAAATACTTGGTTACCCTCTGCAAGGTTCTTTTGACAAGTTCTCGGTAAAACTCGCCGTAGCTAAGGCCGGGACAATTTACCACAATACATAACCTCAATTCTACAAGGAGAGCTACGCGTACCTAGAATTTACCATCTGCGCCATTGATGGTTACTTTCTATGGCGAATACCCTTGCGGCTCAGGGTTCCTGGTTGTTGGCTTTAAAAGCTACGGCAAAGTCGTTCAGCCGCCCATTGCTCAATCTTCTACCAAACGACTTCACATACATCTCAGTTTTCAATATACTGTGATATATTAAACTGAAGAGAATATCACGAATGCACGTTATATAGCTGATAGACTCAAAAAAGTTTACACGCTTTGAATTTCCCTTTCGACGCACAAGAACGTTAGTACTTACGCAAGACACGATGTCACGTGCATCGTTAATATTTGAAAGTATAATTGTCCACGTGATTTATGCCGGCAAGTACGAGGTCGGAATGCAAGCAGCAATGAAAAATCCAATGCTCACATTTCGTGATAGAGTTCTTTGTAAAAGTCATACTATGTTTCGAATTCGCAAACTCTTCACTCTTTCTATAAGAAGTATCGCGGCGGACAATGTCTATATCGAGACAGAGCGTTAAGCTTATACGATTCCTTACTTTATCTTGTTCCGTGGTTCCTATAGCGAGACCATCTTCGCTTTCTCCAAACGTGCAGGCGTACCGGTAGCATAAATTGATACAGATGCGAGTTAGCGAGAGTTTTTCGCTTCTATCCCAGAGGAATAGGGTGGAGTGGATGCGACCTCTAACTCGGGAATAGCCGACGTTGTGCCGTGGCGAGGGCGGAAGTGCATGACTTCGGCTGCTGCAGTAAACGAGGAAAATCTTGTCATTTACGGATAATAGGTTTTTGCTATTTATTAGAACGATTTTATGACAGATGATTATATTGTTTTGGAGATAAATTCTTAACTCGACACGGTTTGTTTAGTAGGTGGACAATGCGAAGATGAGGTCGCTAAGGGTTAACGGCGACCCAAACGACGTAGGGATGCTGGCGGTGAGGAGGGGTAGCTTTACGAGTTGCTCCCTTCAAGAAGCTGTTCATTAATAGCCGGGGGTAGTGCGCAAGCAAGGACGCCACGACGCCGACGGAGTAGGAAATGTGTCCAGACGATCGGTGAAGCTGTTGGCTTTATGGCTGTTTAATTGACCAAGATAGGCGACAATATATTATGCTAATTTCCGTCTTACCGTTCTGGTGCTTCTACTTCATAGGAATTATTCGCATTCAAGGAGATTAGAAGCATTGTAATAACGTGTCGTTAATTACCTTGAGCAAAAGAGGAGTCGTGTTACGTTACATCCAGTTGAAAATTTGTACGTAAGCTAACACGATTAGACGTTGCTCGATTTTTACTCGAGTACTGCCAGTGGGACTATTTTGTTCTTGTAATTAACTATCTATGCAACATTTCTTATACACCACTATACATTTCATCGTAGACGTATATATCTATAAAGCATTTTTAGTATATGGTAAATACATATTTAATTAGTAACAATTGTAGAATTTGTGATTTTTAGTGGCTGTAACTCAAAAATATTGTACATACTCTTCTTTAAAGAATTCGAGAAAATTAATATGTGAATTTGCAAATTGTTATGAAGCACCTTTCGTTAGTTTTAAAAAATTTCGCCAGATGGCACTCTCAGGGTGCAAGTTAGTTCGCAATAATTCCGCTATGGGACAGCGTAGCAGGATTCGCAAACAAAAAAGATAAAAATGACAATTTTAAGTTTCTTCGCTAAAAGTGATACCGTGTAGTGGTTTTTTGTCACGCATGAGACTTTCGCGTTGCTCGTTTAAGTAGTATAAGAAATATTCACGTTCAATCTGTTTTTATATACGAAATTGAGCAGTATACGTATCTTGTACGAAATGTAGGTATGACAAGCAGGAAAGTTTGAAGCAGACAGGAAGTAAGGAAGTAAGAGGAGAGTACAGTTCCTCGATAATTATGTAAGTGCATCGGGCGAAGAAGCTAAAAGTTTCTCAGAATAGGTTGGAGCTTACCTAGTGCAGCCTGACGAGTCTACGTACCTAGCTACTACTCTCCGGAAGGAGGGGATCTCGTTCTCGTCCTAGCGCCATTTCAAGTTTATTTTCCCTTCGAACGAGCAAACACCCGCGGAGTTCATTTGCGTGTAATGCCTGCAATTAATTACCAACGGATGCGAGTTGTAAGGCCATTTATGGGAAGCTGATGCCCGTGTAACCGTACGAATACAAATTTGTTCGCACTTAAATTCCATGCTGCGATTTATTAGTCCTGCGCCGCTTCTTTCCCGACATGGTCCGAGATCGTAACCGTGTCGTGTGTGTCCTTAAGGCTCAAGTGTCTCGTGCAAATAGCACGTAAGGCCGGATATACAAGTAGAAACGTTCTATACCAAAGGGAAGATTCAGCCCTAACAGAATCCAACAGACCTTTGCCATTCCCCGCCATTTTATTGACTGGCTAGTATAGTATGTATATACATGGTATGCCCGGCGCACAGTTCCCAATAGAGAATTAGTGCAGCAATTAGTATCGACCCGTGAACGTTTCCAGTCTCTTTTGTATTCCAAAAATGGCCGCAGGAAACGGAACGTTACTATGCGTGTATATATATATATATATATATAGTGTGTATAGTATATTGGTATATGTGTATTATACGGAATATGGAAGTTTGGCGATCTTAAGCGAAACGTCGACAGTCGGCGGCCATTTCGTTCCGTTTAATCGCTTGCTATGAGAACGCCCATACTATCGTTTGATCGTGTAATTTTTCTACCGTGAATGCCGATCGTTATCGCGCAGTCGGGTTAATACGGGTTGGCACGCGGTACTTTTCGTGGGTCACGGCTTGACACGCACGTGAATCTCCGTCTTGATGTTGGCGGCCATCAAAATTCGAAAGTACCTTCGTGGAGGTCCGCACGGAAGGTCCCCCTGCGAAATGCCAAAGACTCTTGACTCCACGACAGAGAGGATTGTGTCGAACATCGTTTGCGGACAGTGTCGTAACGCGATACTACCGTAATTCACGTTGGTTTTACGCTTTACGCGACACGAGGAACATGCGGAGTCTTGCGAATTTACGAAGAGTCACGAGTTTACCCGAGGACAAAACCTTTGCAGTTGTCGCTGATGGACGCTCGGGCGGTATTGGATTAAATGCCCGGGAAAAAAAGGAAGGCAAATAAGAGAGGAAAAAAAAGGGGTTAGCCAAGGGAAAGCTATACAGTTTTTCCAAAAGATGCCGGAGGAGTGAGAGAGCACGTGAATATCGAAAGAATTATTGTACCGGACAATCACGTAAAGTGTTACCAAAAAAAGTAATCCACACTTTTTGTTAGTTACATCAGTAATTCTTAACGTCATTAAACAGACACCTATTCATCCAGTTTTCGTAGATCTTACAACCTCATTCGATCCATTAAGACAAAAATTAGAGTTTAATAAAGGTTTTACACCCTTTATTCCGAAGACATTACTGTTTCGCCCTTCGTCACTTTACGCTCCCTGTATATTCTAAGGAAACATAATGGATCAATATATTGTATAAGGGTAGGATCGATCGTTCGTTTAAGATTGGAAAATCGAATTGTACGACCTACCCTAACCCCATAACGATAACGCGATACGGCGTGATCGCCTTGTCTAAGAAAAGGGTTGAAAAAGCAACGATAAAGGTGCAGAAGAATCGTGTAGGAGCAGTCGCGAGTCAGCCATGGAAGAAAAGGGATGTGTGCGAGGGTGGAGGATGGCTGTATTGTATCGCAGCTTTTTGAGTGAGGGAGTTTGCGAAGGTGGGCTAGGTGGTTGGGCGGCTGGTCGGGTAGGCGAACGTCTGTCTGTTGGCTGCCAGCGAGCCAGTCAATCATTACCGGCTGCGCAAGCGCCCACGACTCACCTTCATCCCCTTGCAACCCCTCCCTGCCGTCCACCCTAGATCGCCCCTTCATCCCCTTCATTTCCCTCAGTACGGAGCTAACCCCTTGCTCCGTGCTACAAGCACGCTACAATGCTGCCCGTACTGGTGCCTCCGCCGCCGCCACCGCCGCCGCCACCGCCGCCCATCCTGCATATTTAAGCGGGCTGTCTTGCTATGCAGTCGTTACACCCATAGCCCAACAACCCCCCGCGACCCTTCTCGGCATTCTTCTTGTCTCTCTTGTGACTGTCCCGCCATAAAGAATTTCACGTACCGGGCATTACTCGCAAGGTGATGCCAGGCCCTTGGGGAAGTTTCCTTTGCTACTTGTGCAAGAATGTCGCTATGTAAACGTGACGACAATGCTATTGGACTTACCAATGGAATCTGAGCTAGTGCTCTCTGCCCGAGTCCATAGCTTTGGGATAAAGAAAGTCTTGAGAGACTTTCTTGAAATATTCATGAACTCATTAGGAAAGAGGTATCTCTCGTATAATTAAATTAAATACGTAATACGTTACTTGAGAGTTTTTTTACGGTTCAAGAAGTTGCATGGAGTCAACACTCCGATGACGAGGAGATATACTATTATTATTATTTGATGTTCACAAAAATTGGTAAAAAAATATTAATGACAAAGTACCATCCGAATGACGTCACGCTCATTGAATTTTACGAAAGATTCAACAGAGCCAAGATGAATTTCAGTTTCGAAGTCATCCTGAGGCGCCCTCCTGGCTGTAACCGGCGAGAGAGAAAAGCAGCGGGATAAAAAGAGCGCATGCTCGTCGGGGGGTGTACGTGGGACTAGAGGGATGGTGCAAGAGAGAAGAAAGGGCCGAAGGGGGTGGAGAACGCTGGGATTGAGGTGGGAAGGGTTTGTTGGTAGTGGAACAGGCTATACTGTAGGGGTATGCCTGGGGTATGCCAGGGGTTCACTCTGGGGTTCGCTGGGGGTAGTCGCGTGAAGCGAGGGAACCCTCGGTTGCTCCGTCGGTCGGTCGGTCCGCCGGGGTGTTTCCATGGCTACGGCGCTCGCGCCTTGACATTGACAAATGGCTGGCTGAGGGTGAGCCGAACAGCGGTGCTTTTACATATGCAGGGACACCCATTTGTCCGTTCGGGGTGCGAGTTCGCTTCGGCCTGTCCGCGCTCTGCGCTTCTGGGCTACTGTGCCTCCTCTGTTCTCCTATTGTGGATGCGGCTTGAGCGTCGCGACGCGCTCCGCTGGACCGCTAACAAATGAGATCCCCTGAAACACCTACCTGTCCCGCAGCACGCTTTCACGGACAAATATCGCTTTAAAGATGTCCGCGGACATCGAAAAATTTTTAAGATACGAATTCATAAAGAAAAAATCCAATTACCACCCCCTCTTAATTTACTCTTAATAAACTCTTTAAGTTTATAGCCAATTACAGGGGCGTTGGATACGTTTTAAATTATTACAAGATGATACGGTGTCTCGTACCGTAAGCAGATCGACTGACGTCGGCTTAGACAACTATCATCCTACTTGGAAGGAGGCAAGGAGAAAAATGCCCTGTCGATGCCTCTTTGAGGAGACAACGTTATAATCGTGTCCCAGGAGGGAAACCGATACCCTTAGCAGTATTCCGTAACACCCTCGTGCGGTATAACCGGCTGCCTATCGCGGTATTATGCTCCCCCGAAGTGGCCACTCCCTTGAGCAGCGCCTCTAATATCTCATTACCGCACACCACCAGTCAGCCGTGCCATCCTGCCATTACGAGATTGTTTGCTCGTGGGAGCTTCCGAGTTATGGATATATATCAGTACCCATATATATGCGTGTACATAAAACATATATAAATGGATATGTGCATTCTGACTCTGAAAACATGCATGAAGTCTGATTGATGCATTTTCACTCGTTATGAATTACGTAAATCTCATATTTTCGTTTTATTGAAAGTTAGGATACGTGCCTATGCAATGAACAGAGTCTAAAAATGGGAAATTATTCGTAAAGTATATTGGCATCACACTTTGTTTTTGGGAAAAAAAAAGTAGTAGTTGGTAACCTTCCTGATTCTCGGCATGTAACGAGGCCCATTTCCATGGAATAACCATCAGTGGTAATTGGCACCTACAACCCCACTATGCGCCCTCTCCCTATCATATTTCAGAGATGGACCAGACTTCGGTCCAAGGGATGTGTGCGGCTCGCAAATGCGCGTTTTATACAGTGACGGCACCCTTTCGCTTTCCAGCCAAGCTGGAGAACGTCAAGGGTTGGATAACAAAGCAGTGCCATCGCTGACTCGCTAACAACCCTCAGCCTATCGTACTCAAGATACACCCTCTAAGCAGGAACTGCTCTGTCCATTACTTGAATTCTCTACCTGCAGTATCGTAAATCACTATTACTTAGACATACAATAAATACTTACCCTTAACTCAAATCCAGAAGGTTTTCATCTCACTTGTAGACTATCGCGTAAGATTCCATTCCTTCTTAGCGATTTTTCCAAGAAAAAGCTTAATCAGAAAAACCATACCATTCGACTTGCGTCGTAGGAAACTTTTAAATTCCCATGTCCCACTTACTCTTATCACGAATCGAGCGTGAAACCCACAACGATTTATGAAGCCATTACAATAGCAATGTGTTACCGGAGCCAGAAATAAGGTTGGCCCTGTTACCTAGTGATTCAGTTTATCCGGAAGACGCGGAGGAGGGTAAAGGAAAATATCCTGCATTTGACAGGCTGTCTCGTACAGGGTGAGTCCGGACGAAATCGATGTAGGTAGAAAAATGAATAAACCCTAAAGGACTGAAATATATGTCACGACCCTCGTTTAGTTTAATTATAATTATTTTACTATAAAAAGAAATAACAATTTCCGTATGTATAATTAAAAGGGATGTACAAGGGTTGGGAATAGGTAATTGATGTTACCCATGAAAAAAATTCACAACTCGAGTGATGCTCAATGAACACGGGGTTGCAGAGGGAATTTTTAAAAATCATTAAAAAATCAAATCAAAATTATAATATACAGCGGGGGAGCATCGTTAAGAAATATGTAACGCTCGTGATAACAAAGAGATAGTATTGCGATTACTGATAAGAGGAGCATCACCCGGGCCCTGCCATTTTTCACGAGTCTGCGAATAAATGCGAACAAGCTGTATATACACAAGATGTAGCATTTAATGCTCACGTTTCAAAAAACACTATACAATGGACACTCTCTAACATAGACCACTTTGACATCATCCTTCCGTCGTCGTCATCACTTCATCGCGAGTGAATGATAAATCAGTCCGGCACACAATTGATCGGTGATTTGTCGAATGAGTGATGGCTCTGAGACGCATGCGCTCTTATACAATTATTTATGCACGTGTGCACGTAGTCCCATAATATTAATATTTTACATCGACAGTTCTCCAGTGGCTCCTATGTTCATTTTGTATACGAGTGTACCTGTGGCTCAATTCGCATAATTTTCTTTCTCTCTCTTTTTCTCTCACTCTCTCTCTCTCTCTCTCTCTCTCTCTCTCTCTCTCTCACACTCTCTCGTTCTTTAATCTGTCACTCCTCGTCTCTCATTAGTCATTTACTGTCTCTGCATTCATTTCACTGTTGCTCGCGCGATAGCACGAAAAATGATTTACTATCACAATCCCAAATATTTCGAAGAGCGGTTGTTTTACAAAGCAGAACACAATTTATTTCATTTTTAATTTATTTGCATTTTTTTTTTACTTAGGTGTCAATAGTCATCAATACGCAAACAGTGGAAAAAATCTGATTCCATACCGATATAATAAATTTTAGCTTATTATACATCATCGTTATCATTATCATTAGGTTTCATTATGATCATAATCATCATTATCATCAGCAACATCGGCGTGATCGTCGATATCATTATCATCATTATCATCATCGTCTTTATCATCATCAGCTTAGTCGTCGTCGTCGTCGTCGTCATTTTCATCAGCATAATCGTCATCATCGTGATTTCATTATCTCATTATCAGCGTCGTAGTTCGTCACTATCATCACTCGTAATTATACAATTGTTACTTGTTATTCTCGCACATTTTCGCATCCGCGCATCGCAAACGTATAATACTTGCAATCACACATATTCACAGACACTCTTTCTCTCTCGCTCGCTCTTTTTTTTTCATAGATCAAACAGCTCTCTCTCTCTCTCTCTCTCTCTCTCTCATTCTCTCTTTAATAGGTACTTTTACTCACTCACTCATATTATCAAGCTCTCACATTTTTTTTCATAGATCAAACAGCTGCGTCGTAGTTCGTCACTATCATCACTCGTAATTATACAATTGTTACTTGTTATTCTCGCACATTTTCGCATCCGCGCATCGCAAACGTATAATACTTGCAATCACACATATTCACAGACACTCTTTCTCTCTCGCTCGCTCTTTTTTTTTCATAGATCAAACAGCTCTCTCTCTCTCTCTCTCTCTCTCTCTCATTCTCTCTTTAATAGGTACTTTTACTCACTCACTCATATTATCAAGCTCTCACAGGATCTCCATCTCTTCTATCTCGTATCTCGCTGTTTCATAAAAACCTTGTATTTTTTTTACTTGTTACCCTCTAATATGATTATTACTTAGATACCTTAACTGTTACTTCGTATACATTTTTAAGGCGATGATTCAATCGAATGAACTCATTTATAAACGAACAGCCAATGTGTTGGGTCATTCTCATTAATTTTCTTGTCTTATTTTTTTCTCTTTCTTTCTCGCACTCTCCTGTTCTTATGGCTCTTGATCTTCATTCATACACTCTCATTCATTCTTTCGCACACTCTTTCTCTCTTTCCTGTTGCACCAAGCGAATAATCGTATAATCCTGTGCACCTTCTAATCCAGAGAACATTGCCGCAAAGTCTACATGTAAAGTATTTAATATACGCAGCGTTCGGTTCTAAACATTCGTTAATTAGAACTTATTTATAAGGATTTGGATATTAAACCCTGTAACGAAAACAATAACAACACTACCTTTGGACGTGTTCTCCAGATTACTTGCCCGGCCAATTCGTTAATCCATGAAAAATACATCTGTTTGCAGGACTCCCCTTACGTTTAATTATTACTCTCCTTTTTTTTCGTTTAATCTTAAGCGACACCGCCATTACAATTTTAGACTAGCATTCTTACTAGAGACGAATATCTATAATACGAGAGAAATCCGAGTGAAAATAGTTAATGCTTCAATTGAGAATGATAATGATTGCAAATTAGGTACAGAATCAATAAGACATTCTAGAGGTATAAGACGTAAAGAAATATTGATTTGAATAATTTTTTTGTCCCAGGATTAACGAATTGCCGATAAAAGTATACAGTGTATTTCTTACGACGATTTTAATGGTTCGATTATTGATACGATATTGGCAAGCCGAAATGTCTCGTAAAAATTAGCAGCGCACTGTCGAGTAGTCTCGGTAGTTTTTATCGTAAATGACGATATCCAATCGCGTCATTATTAACAAAATTAAACAATTTACTGGTCAACAAATAGAATTCGTAAAAACTTGCTGCGATTGGATTATCGTCAGAAGCGACAGAATTGATTACACGAGACGTTCGTCGTTAACGGATTCTGTACTGCATATCTATAATATATAATTGCAGACACGCACCTTTTAAAAACGGAATGACTTTGATTGTCTCTGTATTTGGAAAGAATTATCGGATACTGGCTAATCGTAGATAATTCAACTGATCAGCGATTAGCATGACGAAATGTATTGCGCATTCGATTGGCGCATATTATCAATAGTATTTGAACATCTAACCTGAAAATATCCCGCCCAGTTTTTACATTTTAATATCTGTACGATACAGTCGACGAGGAATAAAAAATATATTTTTCAAAATGAAAGTCGCGGTAGCATAAGAGAATTCCAAAAGTGGACTTCAAAAAGCGAGATAATTTCATGAAATACTATCGATAGGTGTGGTTGCAATTTTTCACTAAGAATTTCGGCTCGTGTCCGTTCGAAGGCATTGCATCTGTGCGGTTGATTGGAGAAAGAAATTTAGGAGGCTGAGTCAATGAATTTACATCGGATAACAAACAGCCAGTTAAAAGGGATTAGGTATACGCTTTTATTGTATATTCATTTAAATTGTGTATGCACCTGCACCTATAAGAAAACCAATTGGTTTTTCTCCAATTAACCAAAACTGCACTTTCCGCACCTGAGTCTTTCGGTATACGTGGGTGTACTTTAGTATACTACGAGTACCGGTTTCCTTGCACAAAAGTCACAACGAATTTTCTATGTTCCATATCGTTTAGCGCTTGCTGTACGAATTTTTATTTTATTCCGCGTTCATGTTAGAGACTTTACGAAAATCACTTGCGACAGAAAAGAACGCTGGGACCTACGTACTAGGATAACACAGCGGTACAAGATATTACAATTTACAATGTTAATGCGTGTATGCAGGCGTATTGAAAATATCGATAACTTTTTTTAGTTTCCTTCGCCGCTCAAAATACATGACGCCTAATAATCATTACATCACAATCTGATCGTCGAAAAATACACAAAATATGTATTTGCGATACGTGTCTTATGCGAGATACGTCCTATCTCTCCCTCTCTCTCTCTCTCTCTATCTTTCTTTTTCACGTTTCTTGTGTTTTACATCGCTATAATCATATTCATTTTCTCTTCGCATAATCATCTCTCTCGCATATAGTATAATCAACCTCTCTCTTTAATTTTTAATAAACTTCCTCTCTCTCGTATTGTTATAAATGCCTTTCAAAAATTTCACCTTGAAAAACATTTTACGTATATCAGGGACGCGCGCGCAATAAGGATCACGTAGAAATATAGAATATTATTCCTTCTCAATGAGCGAGAATAAAAGACAAATGTTATTAGATTGGAGATTAGATTGGAATTAGGGAAGAATAGGATGTGAACGCTCGATGAGTGGATGAATCTTGTTCCGCTGATTGGAATCGACGCTAAAGATCGTTAAACCGGTGCTTGAGCAAGAAAACAAAAATAACGAACCTGTGTATCCTATTGAAAATAACAAAATAAAAACCACCGAAGAAGAGAACCAAAAAAAAAGATCAAAAAATGATATTGACAAGTATACCAGAGAATGTAACGACCAATGGGTTATTACCAAATGGTTTAGGTACAATATCGTGTAAAGAAGTTGAAAAAAATATTATCAATGGGAACAGGATCCATTACTACGGTAGCAGAACGTGATTACTCTTATCCGGTATGTAATGTAATAACCGCTAGGTACACCATGTTTTTTTTTTTCTAGCGCAACGGATTTTATTAATAACAGAACGTATATACGCGGTGGAGAACGAAATTGTGGTCGGTGCTTGTGTACCCTGGAATCGGTACGACGTGACGTCAGACAATGCATATTACGTGCGTATGACACGGAGTATGTATATGTACTCTTATATACGTGGATATCGCAATCTGTGATTAATCGGATCGAACATGACGAAGCTACGATAAGCTCGAAGGAAAACGTCAAAGCCGCACGAGGTGACCTTTTTGTAAATGTGTAGTTGAAACCGCGGTAAAATCGGTCCCACACTTGAAAGGATGTATTCAGTGACGTATTCGATCGCGAGAATGTGACGGATACGCGTAACAACACCTCGACAGCATAGCCGCTATTATATTTATTTTAAATGGTCTCGAGGTGTCAAAAAAAAAAGAAAGAGTCAATGAAAAACGTGGAAAATACCACCAAGGAAATAAAAAGAGTTCGAAACTACGCGAAAAGCATGGTCGAACATTTAATCCTAAATCTAACATTTTTCCCTTATTATCATTTTACACTCCTTATACATCGATCAGGTCATACAGTTTTCATCGTATACAACGTCCCTTAAGTGGTAAAAGAGTGATGAAAAATAAGAAACGAAGAAAAAAGAAAAGAGAAGAAACGTAAGTCGGACAAGTAAGAAGAAAATTATCATTAAACTTTGTACAACGCCGTGTAAACACGTTGATTAAAGCTTCGTTATTGAAGTTCTCGATAACGTAGCGAAAGACTCGAGAACCAAAGAGGACAAAAAAGTACCATTTGAGAGAATGAATGATCCGCGTGTGGCTCCTTGGAGATTAAGTCACGTTAGGCTAGGAGGACTTTCCAGAGAGGTTAGCTGAATCGTAGGTGGGAATACACGTAGGGTATAGCTATAGGTATGGACTGTAGGGTTCGAGGGCGTTCAGAAGGGTCACGGGCCAAGTTATTCCAAGGGCTGGGGATTTCATGGGGGCTGTCGAGGTGTCGATCATGATGCCGGGGCACACGTGAATGCGGGAATTTGGGCGGAAAGGGTTTCCACGTGGTGTAACGCGGCGATGGGAACGGGAAAAATGCAGATGAATGAAACGAACGGTACTTTCGGGCCCTAAATACCTACTGCTCACATACCTGTATATATAATATGTATATTCTATAATACATTGCTTTTCACACTTCAGTTTTATTCGCATCCCTTATACCCCATTGTCCTTTCTTATTCTCCTGTTTCGCTTTCTCTCTTTCTCTGTCTCTCTCTTTCTCATCTGGTCAGCCTCAACGTTCGTTCTCGCCTAACGTGTATTTCTGACATTTTTCGTTACGTCATTACTCGAGAGAGTATATCTACTTTCACAAGTCTGAGCCACATTTGTCCAATTCGTCCGTTAATTTTACAATTTATACTTCCCGTTTAGTATCGCTGATGATTCTTTTTGGCGACCGACTCACGTGGGTCTTTCTACTTTGAGAAATACACGCGGGAGTGCGTACACGTCGGTCGTGACTTAACCCGAACGAGTCCATCGACTATCCTTCGAATTGAATTAACTATTTATACACAATATATTATAGTAAATTATAATAATTAATTTTAGTTATCCATAGGAGAGTTCACCGGGCCGTTTCGTCGGCTTAACGTACAGGGATGGAGCGAATATCTTGTCTATATACTGAGGGCTTTTAAAGTTATCTTCCGTTAA
>NW_014332923.1:499742-537012 GCF_000341935.2 Cephus cinctus | reverse complement strand
AAAAAAAGACCCTCCGCACTCTCACTTGACCTGTTCACACCGACGCGCGGCTCTTATCATTTTCTTTCTCCGTGTATTATATTACAAGGGGGATGTGTTATTTATATATATAATTACTTTTATTTATATTTAAGAACTGTACAAATTGAATGTCCTATGAGAATGTCGACGCTCGAGTCCGGCACACGCGTCGAACATTCCTCTATTTAGTTTAACTTTAAACACACCGTTCCACCGTTCCATCGTTCCCTCCCTATCGTTTCTCCATTTCTTTCTTAATTTCTCTTTTTTTTTTTTTTTTAATATAGCACGCTTTCGGCTTCCTGCTGCCTTCTTCACCTCGGTTCTCCGCTCCTAATCCCCGGTTTCTCTTGCTTCTTCGTTCCTCATATTTGTTTTTTTAGTATACGATCGGTCTTTGCTTGTGGACATTCCGTGCGAGCACCGGTGTAATGTACATGCCCGCTAATTGCCTATATTACTATATATTCATTATATAGTCTCTCCATTGCAATCGTATTAAAATTTAACATTTATATTTCAATCACTACAATATTACACCGCAATATTTTGTACAAAGAACAATCACATGAATTTCTCGCGACCCTCCTTAATCCTTTGGCCGCACTTCTAGTGTAGGTTATGGTTGGTTTAACCGTCATCCACGACGGTTCACGCCGACTCTCTATTCCTCCCCAGATATAAACCCCCATTATCTCTATCAGGTGGCTCGTGACGTCGTCCAACATTCATTCCTTATTCTCGTGGCACAGCTAGTGGCACAAAACGGAGACCACTTGACACTGAAGGTTCCTCCAGCAGCAGAGTAGCGGCAGCACGGGCGGGTAAGTTACACGGGATACGGATTCCTCGTCGTTTCGACGTTCCGTTCCGTTTCTCGCAAATGCCGCCATACTCGTCGAGGTCCTCTTCGGTGCTCCCGCTTCCTAAGCTCGGAGCTCTCAGGTTTCATCCCACTTCGTCCGTCGCACGAACCTCCTCGTCGTCCTTCCACTTAGCCGGCATTCAGCTGGAACACGCAAGGAAACCTTCGAGTTCCGTGTTATCGACTGATGCTTATCTAGGCGCTCTCTAGTTATTGTGAAAATTTTCTTTTACTTGAATTTCAATAGGGTATTTACTATTGTATAGATATATAGATGGATGAATAATATCTATAAAAAATTCGTCAATAAGTGGCTGTTGTCTATATACCTTTTATAAGTGATGTCCGTAGTACTCGGGGGGATAATGGTACTGGTTGTGGAAGGTGGGATCACCCGGTGGTCGGTGCATCATGCTGGCCGCCTGTCCGTCCATCATGTAACCCATCGTCGCATCCGGACTATACGCCCCACTTGGACCTGCAGACAATGGCGGAAACACTACACGTTACTACGGTTAGATCTCTGTTCCGTAATTGGCAGGCCGCTATTCGACAAGCTCGACATTCTCCCTTGTGCTCCATTCTCTTTCCTAGACATGCTCTTCCGGTGAAGCTCCTCTTGGGGGGGTCAACAAGCAGCGAGGGACGCTGCTGGTGACTTCTCAATGAACGACCCAAGAGCAATCAAGAGAAGGTGGAGAATGTCGAGCTGTGTGAAACGATTCGTTGAAGTCAAGAGATTTTGGGTAATGCATTTTTTATTTTTATCTTCTTTTTCGCTCGACTCTCTTGCTTTCAACAAAATCGGCGCGTGATGTTATGCGAGTATCGTGCAAATTCCTTAATTTATGTAATTGTGTGCTAGAAAGAGTAATTGTTGAAAAAAATATGTGACGTCGTGTCAGTTTGACTAAAACAGGATAAAAATGATTTTGCAATGATAAGATAATAGAGATTGTATCTCTTAGTTATTTTCAGGTCCGACGACAGGGAATTTTCTCGAGCCGTCTATCAGCAGGACATTGGCAATAAAGCTTGGGAATCCGAGTCTCCCCTAGTTTTAATGTTGGTATCTTAATGTATATTGCCTCAATAAATCAAGGGCACTGATTGCGTCGTACCCTCTATTCGCCAGTGGTAGAGTGGTGGCGTTGAAACCCTGAATGCAAGGGCGCACTATTGTGCAACGCTCCTAAGCCTTTCTTATGCTAAACCCAAGCCGCGACCTCAATCTATCGCGATACAGTCTCAATGGCGCCCCGTCGCTATCGCTGTCGATGGTTATAAATCGTACAAGGTAGATATCTGCATAATTGCCTCAATTTTGAGATCGTTCACATCCATGATCAACTCGCAAATTTTATCGTAGACCATGCACGACCATATTTTTATAATATGAAAGTGTGAAGTAAAAAAATTATAATTAAAAATACAAATAACGTCCTACTACGGGGTAGCGTAAGGCTCACGGCAGAGTACGACGCATCAGGACATACCGAACAACCGTCGGAACAACAACGAAGATGCCGCCGAACCGTAAATCACAATTATTGCAAATGGTCTCCTTTAACAGTGTTTTTCACGCGCACTTTCCGAGCTGGCTAACAACACGAAAGATTATAGATCCCAGTGCAGCAGTAACGGTAGGCTAGTAGTGGTATCACGTCCCGCTGTCTCGAGACTCACCCTGGAATGTAGTCTCATATTATAGCCACTCGGGCGATATTCCACTAACGAGGGATGCACTTGTAGTGTGATTAAACCGCGCTATAACGCAGCAGGGAGCCTTAGATGGCCGCTAGTCCACAATATGGGAAATTAAGGAATCCTTGCCTAGTACGCTACAGAGAAGAGTCTCATGGAGCAAGGCTTCGTGTGGGAGAATTTGCCAAAGACCCAGCTACGATCAAACTTTCCCCAGTGTACGATCCGTGAAACAACCTTTCGTGCAATTCCATTCGCGTTTCCATTATCGAAAGATAAATGCATGGCTAGCGGGATACAAGTAGATCGACTTGAAGATTCCAGGCCTATACTGAAACGTAGTATACCTTTATCCTGACTTCCATATTGGGTTTCCTTCATTGCAATGGGAATTGAGTCAAGGTGGATAACACGAGTGATCTGCCTAAGGAGAGGTAAAGTAGGGTCAATTCTAGAGGATAACCAGGAGGCAGTGATCGTGGCGACCTGAACGATAGGAAAAACACAACGTAATGCAATAAAGCCCTGTAAGCGTATGTTCGAAACGTAAATCCTGTTCAGCGTTGGACCCTTTTGTGAGGGCGCTATACCTTCCTAATTTATTTAGAGGGGAAATGAGGCAGCCGTTAATTGCCGTCCGCTAAGCTGCGAGAAAGTATTCCGGGATGGGATCCGAAAGGGCGCAGGGCTTTCATGCCTCTTACTCCCCGACGAACAACCCCGAAACTTCTAAAAGGAGATTCATTGCACGCCGTCGAGTTACGGTTATGTGTTTACCAGCTGGTGCGAAGAAGAGCCCCTGCGTTCCGGTAGTCCGTTCGTATTTACGCTCCTCGCGTTACGCTAACGATCCAAGGAACATTTACCTAACCTGCTAAATGTGATACTTGCTTTTATCGTGTATGGATATCCACGTGACATAAAAGTCTATTGGGTATTCAACTTGAAACAGTTGATTAGTAAGTTTGATCCATTGATACGTAAAACGGCATTATTCCTAGCAGAATAATATAGCAGGTAGATCTTGGCACAATGAGCGAATGCTGCAATTTTCTTAAAAAAAAAAGGCCTGCAGAAGAAATACCCGTAGATCCCAACTTCCTGAACCCTAAAGAAGCGAGTTCATCCAAGAGAGGTAAGAAGGAACTTTGGTAAGAGGGAAGGGTCTGGAATATAATTCCATAAAAGGGCCTAATTAGATTTTTGCGAACGAGGCGAAATCCCTCTGGCCGACTCAGTCTGCGGAACACGAGAACAACATTAGTAGTAACTTATGGTTGCGGCCTGGCTGGTTTGGTTGGCTGGATGGCTCGGTATATATACATATATATATATGTATATGTAGGTGTATGTATGTAGGTAGCTAGATTCAGCTGGTAGGTACGGGTAGGTGGTTGCCATCGGAGCCAGCTAGGCAAGGAATCCTGGAGGGTGGTTTCGAACTTAGTTGGCGGCGACACCGAGTGTTCTCGCGGAGTTTCCACGGAGTTGAACGCACAGTTGCTTCTACGCTAGCGAGAGAGTTTCCAAGGGAGGTTGCGCTAAAACCGCGAGAGGGAGACGGCCGCCATGCCACTGGCGTTGCCATCGAGTCCGTGATAGATATGAGCAGTCTAAGTAACAACCATCAGTTTCCGGAGTTCCCGCGAGGCAGCAGTAACGAACTTCCGAAGATTTAAAGGAAGTTTAAAGTTTCTCTTCTGGTGATGCGAAATTGATGGTTTAATTAGTAGGGAGCCGTTAAACTGCCGATAAGAAGACGAACAAGGACGCTATGGTCCTTGAGTAAGGCAAGTGGCAAACTGTCCCAAAGAACATTCGCTAATCAGATACGTGCTTAGTAACCGGCTCCCCTAAGAAACCGTAGGACCAATAGCTACCGGAACGTGCCACTCGTATGGCTCGTACGTTAAGGAAAAGCCTACGAGGGTTGTAATATCCGTAAGGGATGGAATCATCCCCATAGGACGAAGCAGAATACCGCAGCGAAAGCCGCGTGGATCGTACGGAAGCGAATCTTCCGTTTTCCTTCAGCATCTCATCCTCGGTCTCATCCCAGGGAGGATCTCGGGCGGATTCTGAGAGTTTGCCGAAATACTATAGGGGAGAGGACTCGTGAAGCGGAAACCGGAAATGTGCTCCGGAACCTTCAACAATCCCTCGATGAAACTATTGGTCATCCGCGACGCAATACCGGAAGCTCCGGATCTAATAACTCATCTGCCCGCCTGCATCCCCCTGTCCCTCTTCTCATTTTCTCTTCTCTCTAATCTTCTCATTGTTTACCTCAAATCGCCTAACTGCTACACTATTTGCCCTTAGTCGGTTCGGTCCGTAACTCCGTATCGGCATCGTGGTATCCTACTTCCTTGATTACAGCCAACTATCGTTAAAGTTGCTATTAGCCAATGAATCGTTGGCCCACATACGCGTACGAGGAGGAATAGCTCCGAGAGAAATATAGAGAAAAGAGAGAGAGAGAGGGAACGAAAAGAGAGAAAGAGAGAGGAGTGCTTCTAGATGGAGGCAATTTAGCGAGACGGTCGGATTGGGGAATGCTCTCTCGCCTCGTGCTACGGAAGTCTGCAAAAAAATATCCGCCCTCCTCGGTTGGGAATGTATTTTTACGACGGCGCGTCTAGAGCCCTGACTTTCTATTCTACTCTTGTATTTCAACGATTCTCTCCTATTCCTTCATTTGCTCATTTGTTCACTCACACTAGCCGATCACGTATATAACGGTAGCTCGGGAAGAGCGGTTTACGTGCTTATAAGATACCCCAGAAAGATTTAACGAAAAATAAGTCATTCCACATAGGATCATGCGCGCCATGAAACCTACTGAATTCCATGGGTTTGAGCGATGAGGTAATTTCTTACAAAAAAAGTGCTGACGTTTCCCGAGAGAACGAATATAACTATTGAAAGTCGTTAGGGTTCGATTTTAAAGATCGCGCTTAAGTCAGCACCCGGTAATAGGAACTCTTGCCAAACCAGAGTATATGGACCACTTTCCAATGAGAATACTCATCAGGCGCATAATATACATACGAAGTATCAGATAAATTTTGTGGTATATCACAAGTTTGTATATGCTGGTATGGTTACCCCAGGCGACAGGATAATCCGAGAAAATTAACGCGCGTGTTTCCCTGAGAAAATACGAAGAAAGATTATTCCCGCTGGGGGTGCAGACGAGGACAATGCGTTTTACCAGAATCGACGATTCTCCCGCATGGCGACGTTGTCGGCGGTTGGTGATGTATGGCGCGATGTAATTGCAAGAATTTAATCAATCAGAGATATATCCCCCGCGAAGGCCTTGGTAACCTTGCCAAGCCGACTTAAGCCCTCGGGGAGTCTCATTTAAGATAAACCCAAGCTGGACCGAGCGAGAGTGGAAAGAACCTCGACCATGGGGATGATGAAACGCGAGGACTACTATCCTAGATTCACGGGCGTCCGGTTGAACCCTCAACCTACACCTTCTCCTGTCCCTTCAGACGCTTCCTTTCGCCACCAATGTTCCTATGCCACCCTTATACTAACCATATACGCGGGGCCACTATAGCTATCCTACTACTCTACCTACCTCTCACATCCCCTTTGCTCTTTCCACTTTTCCTCGTACACACACACCACCCTCTGCATCCCCGTGATATATAGCCCCTTGGAGGTCGATGACTTCCGCTATTTTTCTTCCGCTGTCTCCAGCAAGCAACTTCCCTTCCTGAGGTCCAACGTGGTCCGCGTTTCGTTCCTCGCTCAACGTGTTCACTCGGATATCCCGGAACGGCAAAATGCCCGTGGACATCGATCGTCCAGTTAGCCTTACCGAACAATACCCTTTGGCGAATTGGATCATTCCAAAAATCCTCCAGATATCAATTATGAGTATACGAGGTAAGGTGAAGCAACGTGGAATTATGAATGGAACACGTGTTCGATAGACGCCTTGCCACGGACAATGGATACCGAACAAAGGTGAAGGTAGGTTTCATTAAAGAGATTGAGAATGCGCGTACGTAACCGCAAGTGTAAGAAATTGTTGCATTTATGGATGCACCGTGCGTCACAAGTTGAAAATTAATTTCCCCTTCCATCGAGTATCACCCCTCCATGCCCCTAACATTGGCGCTAGCATATTTTAACCCAGTTCTTTAGTGAGGATTTTTTTCCCCAGCACGAGTTCACATAAATTTCACTGACAGCCTGGATCCGCGACAAGGGGCGCCGGGGCACGGGGCGAGGGATTTGCTAAATCTTGTTGGATGATTCGATAAAACCAAAGCCAAGACTTCCTCCTGGCTGACTGGATCTCTAGTTGACGCGATAAATAATTAATGATCGAGAGAGCGCCGCGCGCGGCCAGTCCATAAACCACTTCATATTTATAAGGTATGAGCTATACAGAAAGGATGGGTTCGCTCCTCTTATATGGCGTGCGTATAGTATTTAGATATTTTAATTAACCGATCGGCTATAAATTATGATAATTAAGAAGGTCCCGTGGGCAAACGTAAGGTGAGCAAAGTCCGTCTGATAAATTCTGTTTTATGTTCCTCGACAAAACATGATGTCCACTTGATATTTGACCATTCTAATGTCAACGAATAGCTACATCTGTATATATACATATATACATCATACGATTGAAATTGGCTCTGCTATAAGGACCATTGAATTACTAACCATAGACATTTGAAGAAAGTACGAAGAGCGATTGTCCCGTATCTGCCGTTATCAGAGGTAATGGTATTTGGAAATGTTTCTTCTCGCTAGGTATTACCGATTCGGACTACGACCACTCCAAGTGCTCTAGGGGCAACGGTCAACGGTTCGAGATGAGATAGAACAGGCCATTATGCCGGACTGATAAGATGGGTCCACCCTCCGACTGGTAACCTCCACTTGCAAGCAGGCTAGATACACCGGATGCGAGATCCCCGGGATGAAAAATCTGAGCAGCAGTGATGTTCGAGAGGAAGATCGTAGTACATGTGGCATAGTAAAGGGGATAGAGAAGGAAGAGACTGTGGAAGGGTGGACCATGACTCCAGCTCTGGAGAACTCGCCCTTATCTTTTCATACCAATCGTGACCGGCTAGACCTTCATTTCCGCGTCCAAGAAACCCTGCCTACCAATTTATAAGCTCCTAACGAGATGGCTTCAAAGCTCGTTTACATGGAAGAGATCAAAGTCCTTGTCCGAGACACGGGAGTGTGGCCGATCGTCTTCGAAATCGATAAGCAAGAATACCCCAGGCTCCTATCCCGTGACAGTGAGTAATTTACTTTGGTATTAATGAATCTGTTGTAGTAGCCGCTAATTATATAGCTGAGTAATTAACGTATAAACATGTTGGCGGCGTTGTCGAAAGACATCTTGTATTTGTTAAGAATGACGTGAGAAATGCTACTGTACACTTTTTTGTTGGGTAACTCAGATATTTTCTGCGTATATTTCATCGTCGCGTACACGAGCGCCGAGTGTTACAAGAGGCAAATTACTTCTTTAGAATGAATATAAATTAAAAATCAAGCCAATCAGATAAATCAAACTGGATAAATAAGTCGATGGGATTCCATTTGAATTCTTAGATGGCGCGATAGTGCTAAGTCAATGTAGCCAGACAATTATTACATTCCATTAGACGCGTGCTGGTGTAAGATTGCTCGAAATGCTAATGCGAAGAGAGTGCAATTTCCTGAAGGAGCCTCGAGCGTCGATTCGCCCCACGAGGCAAATAATAACATTTCTATAAGTCGGTCGTTTGTATTCTAAGACTGGCACGCATGCACCCCATTTCAATTAACGTATGATCTACGTCGTATAAGGATCGAGCGAAGCTATAGCACCTTTCAAACCTTGGGGACGTAATGCTGGGGGATCGGTTCTCTAAGTAACTCTATATCTCAGCTACGTGACACGGGCACCGCTATATACCCTGTAACGGGAAGCAACTTATAACCAGGAGGAAGAGGTGAAAGGCATATAGGAGCGGAGGGAACAAGTATAAAAGATCTTGACCCTGTCAAAGTCAGCTGGTCTCATGATGGAACATTGAGTTTAAGAGCAAGTACCCTAGCGAACGCAAGTTTCCCCGGTACCAACGTGCGCGGTAAGAATGTTTTTGACGATGAAGAAAAGTGGGTCGCCATAGGCGGAAAGGTTTTCCGAATCAGATTTGGGTACGGGTGATAGTAAGATAGTCGGAATATTTACGTGAGTATTTCCCTTCTATTTAAACGACACGAGAGAGTGCTCTGTCGTATCAGGGTGCCCTGGCTTCCTCTTAGCAATTTCTCCCAATTTTTGTCCCCTGGACATTTATTTTATTTAGCCGGGTCTCCTAGGGCCGAGTGTACCCGAGAGAGCCCGAGACAGCCTGAGCCAGCCCGAAACGCCGAGGGAACGTTAAAGCGGCAAAGGGCAAGCCTGGTCCAGCTCTCGCTCGGTGATACCCCATCAGGGCTGCACGTTATAGCCACTGTGAAGGATATCCGAAGAGAGCTGAAGCGTAGCATGGGGGAACCCGAGAGGACGAGCAAGGGATGGAGGAGTGGAGGATCCGGACCCAGGCCGAGATGGACACAGAGAATCGCCATTACAAATTGACAACCTTGATTGATGGCGCCACGGCGAAAGGAGGAGCGGAGAAAGAGTAAGGGAGCGAAGGAGAGAACGTGCGGGAGTTCGGTGTAGAACGGGGAATGGAAAGGCCAGTAAAGGGCAGGAGGGGCCAGCGAAGGGACCGTAGAGCCAAGTGAGATGGAGTGGATGCAGCCTTCTGGAGGGACCATCGCCAGATAGCGTCCCGCAAACTGGCGTATCTGCAGGACCCGAAGGGATCGCCACGTTATCGAAGTGAACCTCTCAGCGAGTGCGTGACGAATGGCTCGCGACTAGATTCAGAAGGGTCTGAACGGACTGCCTAGTGCGTAACAGGAATATTCGATGGGGATTCTACTGGCAACCTTCCATTCTACATTTTTCTCATCGCACTCTCCATTCTCATCTCATCCATTTTATTCCTTATATCTACAGGGTGGCACTCATTTCTTTAGCTTACACTACCTTCGCACGGGTTCAGGTAGCTTGCAACACCTAAACCAGATAATTGATACGGTATCGATAGAAATTGACTGCGTGCACGTAACGAGCCACGAAATGAACGTAAATCAAAGAGCGATCTGGTGGGACGAGTTGATCGTCACCGTGAAAGATCGCAAGATGAGATCCCGACGCAAGTTCGTATCCTCTCCACGTCGATTCGCGCCAAGAGGAAAACGAAGTGGCAGTCGTAAATGACAATCAACCGTCTACGTGAAGCCAACGAGGAGCAGGAGAACAAACGGCCAACCGCCTCCGATGATCTATGGCTCGTACGTACGTGCGCGTAACGGTTTGACCTTCGTTACCGTGGAATAATTGTATAATAAGCAAAACCGACAATTATATCATCGTCGATGGGTCCATGAAGTTCCACGGAACACGGGGGCAAGGAACAGAAGCGAAGATGAAGAAAGGCCGATATATTGCGTGGAGAAGGAAGTAACAGAAGTCGAAGCAGGAGGCGCATGAGATATCTCGTGAAGCTGCAAGGGCGGTGAGGTGAGCCCCGAGGATGAGCGATGTTTATTGAGATTAAAGTGGAGGCAATTCTAAGGAAGTTGTTATTGCCGCTACTGAAAAGTTGCCCGCTACTCGGAAGAGTAATTACCGCGGTGCCGAGAGTCAAAGCTGAGCAGCATAAGAATAATTCGTGAGATCGAGCTCAGCTACGATTGATTATAGTTGTTTGACATCATGGAACATTGCCTCCTCAAATGAACGCTGTAGTTACGACTTTGAATGGTCGGCTCGAGCAATCTTTTAGATCTACTAGTACTGGACTGTACAATATGAAATTTGAAAAAAAAAAACATTTTTATACTCTTTAAAACTTACTTAGAACCTCTTTTCAAATAACATGATGGATCTTGAAAATAAAACGCTGGGAATCCTTATCCGTTAAATTTTCTATTTATATGTACTCACAGCCTGGCGTAGGTCCGTTTTCGTACCATCTTTACGAAATGCACCGTACGGTCGTGGTTTTACGGTACTTCGGGGCGCTGTTACCTTTTTACTACGTCGTTCTAGAAATACGGTCTACTGCGACTAGTAGTGCTAGTAGAGCGGTAACGATATCGCCCCAGACCCCCGATTTCGAGGAGCGTAAGTACCCCAGAATCGGGGGTAGTGGTGCGACAAGTAAAGCGAGGCGAGGATTTGTAAGATTTGATGAAAGTTATCGAAGTGACTATAAATAAAATCATTCATAACATATAGACCGTTCTTGATAACTTTTCATAGAGAAAAGCATATAAAACAAACAAGTATCGACGTTACAGAATTTAAATAATAGAACGAGTCACTCGAAGTTATCCATAATATAAATGCGACCTTCTGGTTATAAGTAAAATAAACCATCACACAGAAGTCACCCCGTGTGATATAAACCTAATAGAATCTCGGGCAGGGGAGCAAGAACCAGGCTTATATATCATAAAACGATACAGTGCAGCTTTATAGTTCATAGTTAAACCCTCCTCCACGTGTGTTGGTATGTGATTGAACGAAGATTTTAAAGGAGGGGTAGGTATAGGGTCTTTACGAGTGCTATCAGAAACTGGTTTGTTAAAAAGGCACAACTTAGATAGTCTCGTTCTAGAATTCGTTATCGATACAGCGAATAGACAGGAAAGTTACACGTCGTACTCGTGACGATTATCTATTTATTTTCTTTTGTCCCCTTATAACAGAATTCCACCAAAGAATCTCGCCGAATGGTCTACTGGATTAAATATTTCGATTGGATATAGAACTTTAGTTGATTTCCTTGACTGCCGATATAAGTTAACGGACGATAAAAAAGCTCCAACGTTTTACGAAAAGTAACGATCGCAACGTCGAAGCGACGCACGGAGATATTTCTAATCGTAATGCCGGAGGCGAGGAGTCAATGTGGAGCAGGCAATTCTCGTAATGAAAGTATGATTGATGATGTGTTCGGCGGGCATCATTAGTCCGACAGAGTACGATCCGGAGTGTAGAGAGCGGATGTTATGGCAGGATAGAGCGTGGGGAGGAGATATGTCCTCCTCACCTTAGCCACATTATATATTAATGTGATCTCAAGATAGTAGGAACGCGAGCAATTTCAAATCAGTCGGATAAAAATGTAATTGTATTCAGCGAGTCGCGAGAGTCTATTCAAATTAGTAACAATAAATTAAAATATTTGACTCGTGTGGAGGACGCCGCGATACGATTGTTGAAGTAAGCTTGTGACAATTCGAGTCCTACCCAGTTCTGTCAGCAGGTACGTCCCACGAATATTAGAAAATGATCGTCAGGATGATCGGGATTTTATTTGAGAAATTCTAATAAGGAATCATTCTACTTTGCTTCAATGATATCATCTAGTAAGATGATTGATATAAATAATGGGGTAATTAAACTGACGACGAAATTAAGGGTAATTAAAAAATTCTTTATTAAATATATATTGCTATCTTTTTTTTTTATCAGATTCATCCTGTTGTTGATGTCTGAAAATAATTTGATTACGAATTCATATTGTAGGATGGAAATGATATTCAGGAGCTGGGATTACTGGGGTTGCACGTATGTGGAAGAGTATTAATTTGTGTTACTAACAAAGTTTGAACGAAAACGCAAAAGAGGGTTTTCGAGAATTTTCTCTAATGTATGACGTGTGGTTGGTAGGTGTCAGACAACAGTATATGTATGTAGAAACAGAGGCAAAGCCTACAGGAACCGATACAGAAGTGAAAAGAGGAAAGTGCAAGGAGAGTAAAGAGGAAAAAGGCCGGGATGTCCCTGATCAGGATTGACTTCGGGATGATAATCTGGCGGACATGGGTTTCCACTTTACCCAGCGCCAATGTCGTCCTTGTCCTCCTCCCCGTCTACCTCGCACGCTCTCTAGGCACTATGCTAGGTAAATTTAGGCTGGTGAATTTTGTTGATTCGTCCAGCAGCCGCGTCCAATAATTGATAGTCAGCGACATACATAGAACTACAGGTGAATACCTTCAACGGTGGTAACGAGCGGCAAATGGTATAGTGTTTCAAAAAAATGTATCAAGTTGTCAATTAAATTGAGACTTTGAATATTTCAGATGTGACACCTGGGTAAAAATGTTAGATACTGGAAGGATCACCGATTGATCATTTCACATGATCCATATAAGATCCCACACAGGTACGTCTAGTAAGATTGTCAGGTACTTCAATTTACTTACACAAGTTGCAGGGTTAAGATACTGAACGTTCAGAAAATGTAATGGTTAAAGATCAGCAATAACCAGAAGGCCTTTGAGCAATTCTCGGGCTACCAAAGTAAAACCACATTCGGAAAACAGTAGGAAACGGCTAAATCGTCCCTAAAGCCCAGTTTCGGTAAAACAAACAACCCGTAACTCAGTGAGTGTTTATGAGAGAGAGGCTGGTGGTTAAGGGTGCCAGTAGTTTTGGAGGAAGAGGCCAGTCGTAAAAGTACGCGAATCGTACTGTGTCTTGGGCTGTTGGGTCGGACCACCCCTAGCTCTTTCGGACTCCTTTGAGTTTTCCTAAGAGCCATAGTTTTCCCAGAGAGAAAAGGGTACCCCGTCAAAGAGAGAGAGAGAGAGAGAGACGAAGACCAAGGGTGAGTCCGAGAATACTGGGGAGAGAATAAGAGAGGAGTCCTCCATCCCTGGAGCGGGCCGCATGTTCCAGGATCGTAAAACTCGGTCTGATCACCGCTACCAATTATCCCACCGTTATCCAGGCGTTATCCGGACGTTATCCGGACGTTATCCACCTCTTCTAACCTCCCCTTACCTCCCGTTCCTCCCGCTGCCCTTCACTCCGAAACCCTTGAAACCCTCCTAGAGAGGTCTTTCCCGTTCGTCCCCTTCCTACGTCCCTTGTTGTCGCCTTTTACTGCAAACGAAGTGATTCCCGTCCCGTAAACGCGACGTCTTTAAAGATTACGAGTGCGTAACCGCATCCCGTCCCACGGGGCGAACCTTGAAAGTCAACTAACATCAAAACCCACCCTCTCTCTACCTTTAGTCGGTTCACGAGTTCAATGTGTTTTTTTTTGACAGTTCCCAAACAAAGCAACCCTTAGTAAATCACACGCAGCTTTCCATAATATGTATTATAGGGATATATGCTAAAGTAGAAAAATATAACGTATTTCAGTGTATAACCATGGACGTTCAGACTTTGTAACAAGTGCAGAGGCAGGTATGATTTTACGCAGGGTTGCATTGTTTGCGAACTGTCAAAAATATATATTGGACTTGTTGACAGACTCGACGATATCAATGGAATTTCAAAATGAGAGACACTCACGAATGGACTAATCTCATCTGTTGTTAATTTCTCGCAAATCGTGCGTCACCCTCGCTATAGAAGTAAAGGGTTGCAAGAAGGTCAGGATTAACAAGCGAGGAAAAGCCTTTCAATTTTCAAAGCTCGCAAAATTGGATTGTCGAAGCGCCGCAATGAAGGGTTAAGCGTCGTGACGAACTGCTGTCGCGGTAAAATTGCGATTGTTTTATTCGACATGGAAGGGCCGGAAGGACGGATGAGATTAGCACATTATTTCGTTTATACGTCAAGCGTTCTCGACTAATTGACTAATTGGCTAGAAGAAATCACGAGTATCAGGGAAAAATTGTATTTGGCATTTGAAGGACGGCGAGTAAACGAGTAAATGAATGGCCCATCGGGTCTCGGTAAAATTCGCAAATTTTATGCGAGCTTCCAATCTCCAGCTGCGAATTCAACTATGAATGTCACTTTGGGTTGGCGATCAGTTTCTTTTATCGGTAATACTATTGAACTTCGCTAATTCGACATTCGATATAGACGTTAATTGTGTGCTCGGAGAAGCTCGAGTTATTAAATAAATCACGACTAATCGTATTTTCGAATTCCCCTGGCAGTTAATACCCGACGTCAGGAATAAAGATGCATAAGACTTAAGGTGATGGGTTTCAATTTATTGAAAATTAATCAGATATTTGACGCGATAATTGTCCCTAATAGAATTCGCGCGATTCTTACATTCATTATTCAGTACAGAATTATGTCACTTACTTACTTGGTCAATTAACATTTCATAAGATGTTCGAGACAATCGCCTGTGTTTCGGATCATTATTAAATCTAGTCATTTACCGTATACGGCGAGGGCGCCAAAATAAACGTAAGTATTTATTATATTCGTCTAAGAATGGACAATAAGTATCTATCGAGTAAAATAATTCTAAAATTATACTTTGTCGAGCTTCTTTTATAATTTTCTCTTACTTCCAATAAAACTGCCATACTATATCATTATTGCAATTAAAAAAAAAGAGTTTGAAAAACTCTAGCAACATAAGCCATAAAAAATTATTTAAACTGCACATTAAAACATACAGAAATCTTTAACTAGATTCAAATAACATCTAACAAATAATAGTCACCATGAGTAAATGCTTATAATAGTTATTACGAAATAACAACTAAACCTTCCATAAAGGTAGCATACAAAAACTATCCTATGAGTATAAGCCTGAATAAATGCGTCTGAATCATCGTTAGCTTCAAGTGTCGTAGGATCATACAAGTATCGTACAAATAAAAAAAAAATAAAAAAAGAGAATAAGAAGAAGTCGACCATCCCATATCAGCACACCTACGCTAACCTACATCAGGCTATAAGGATCATAATCGTAAGTGTTACGATAAGGCGCGTACACGTATCCCTGATGTCCACCGTGTTGCGATAACGCATTGTAATGATTTTGCGTGTGAATATCATGTGAGTGTGCGTAGGTGTCTGTTGACAGAACTGGGCTCGACTTACCGGCTCTATTGCTCTGGTCGATCATAGGTTGAACAATTCTACGTCTCGCATTGATAAACCTGAAACAAAAATAACAATGAAAATGATATTGACTGCGTACAAAATCCAATTGGTTGATGTAACAATAATAATAGGAAACATGTTGTCCGTTAAAGCAGGGGGTATCCAGTGATCAGCAATGACGCGTATCAAAGCATCATTAGGAGATCGGCTTTTGAACTCATTTCCTGAGAAATCCATGGAACAGTGGTAAGAACAACGTCCGGGCTACATCATTAGCCCGTTGAAGGAGCTTCCGAGCGAGCGCTTCCCAAACAATAGATTTGCGGTGTGTTTCGGGGTTAGAGGATGTCTGAGGGATGGAAGCGGAGTAGAGAGGAGGGAGCAGCTTCCTATATCTGTAGAATAGGAAGGATGATGGTTTCTTGGGAAGAGGATGGAAGAGGTCGGGTTGGCGGGGGGGGAGGGGGAGGAGGGGGACGATGAGGTGAGACGGGAAGACTGGCTGTATAGGGAGTGAGAAGGAGGGGAGACGTACGTCAGCCGACGTCAGCGTCGCGGCACCCTAATGGGCGCAGACGCCGGAAGTGATTGGGTTTCTGCTCGACTGAGTCGGGCACCCCCAGTGGGTGGGCATGAGGGTGCAGGAGGATTGGAGGACCAGGGGGGAAGGGGAGGTGGTAGGATACGCAACGCGAAGGCAGCAACCCCCTTGTTTTGCAGCACATCTTTCTTGCTTAGTCTCACGCCTGGCCGACTCCCAAGAGAGTCTTATGAATAATAATTATTAAACTCTCGCCTATGTATAGTATTATAGTCGTGGCAAAGCCGTTCCGCGAGTTGTAAGTCAGAGATCTTGTCTAACGGCCTGGTAAGAAACTTCGCGTCCGATTAAAACCGATGAGAGCGCGAAGCGTGATCTACCTAAATAGGTAGAACCAGGGGGTCACAGTTACCACTAATAATAAGCGCAAGACTACAGTTTCTTAAAATCTATGCAGGAAAACGAATGAAGTATAGCATCGCACGTGGATATACAACACTGTGTAGAATATCATCCCGAGTGTCACTGGCAGCCTGGGAAACGATGAGATTTAATCGTTTCGTTATTCCGCAGGACGTAAAACGCGTATGCGGGATAATCAGGGGACAAAAAGGCAATTCCGGATAACCGGCCGTACGTTTGAACTTTACCTATCTCACGTTATCGTGCGTTCTCCATGCATGCTTCTATGTGACTTCCTGTAGGAAGTGCGCAATGCCGGACCTATAGTCAGGTACAAAGGGTTGGAAGTATAGGACGTATTTGGTCGATGAGAGTGTACGGTATAGCTGGACTTCTCAAAGTCAAGGCCTGGGATATCGTTAGATGAAAGAGTATCCCACGCAGAACTCCCTTCTCCAGTCGCTGTGCTTCTAAGCGCTTCTGGTTCCCCTTTGGCGGCGTAGGCGGCATGTCACAGCCAGCTGACTCCAGCCCCCTGGCAGCCAACCCCGTGGCTGAAATATCGCCCGAACAATGGCGCGCCATCCTTCCACCCCTCTGGAGGAGCCGGGGCGACTGCCCAACCCCGAAAAGCCCCAACGGCACAGCTAGCGAAAAGCAGCAAAAATATCGTCGCTTCCCGGAAAACTTAACCCGCGAACCCAATGCGATAAAATTTTACAGTCGAAATAACTCGCCTTTACCCGGTGCGATCGAGAGAGCTTTCTTCCTTGGCTGTCCTCTTACCGTGCTGTCTTCTACTGTCCTATCTATAGGTGTGTACATTGACGTGTATATGGATCTCATTATATACTGGATATGGAATATATCTACTAACGCTGTGTTTATGGTACCATGTAAAATTGATATCTAGTAAGTTTTAAAAAAAAGTGCTAATTTACATGGCTGAACATATCGTTGAGGGTTAAATGTATATATATAAACGCTAACCTTTTTTTCTCATTTAATACATATTTAGAAGAGAATTTTTAGTAGAACTTTTAATAAAAGTTTTATGGAATTATTGAAAAGTAATGGAGTACGTATACTACTACTTTATACCATGACGTAACGAGATTCGAACAAGGTGAACATATTGTTCTATGAAGCAGCTTACGGCTTCACCCCAAATGACAAAACACTTTTCATCGCGCCCTCACCGTGATTCAGGCTTTCAGCGTTTTAATGCAGTTTTGATTATGAGAGCCCGCGAACACAGTTGCGCGTCTATCTAGACTCAATAGAACACAAACACCATCGAACGGTTCTCTATCTTTCTCTTTCTACGGAATTTTCACGCAAATGAAAAAATTGACCTGCTTCGTCATCGCCAGGCTTTACGCTTCGAGCAGCATGAACTATGTTTTTTACAGTTTTACCAAACTACGAATTAAAGATTTAACTGATGCCGCGAGAGAATCCACTGGCTCAATTGATCTTACCTGAATTCATGTCTACTGTCTATAATTTATGGGGGAAATTCTCGACGATGAACAGACTCCATTATAAGGGAGGTGATAATGCTCATTACTTTTATGGGAAGCAGGAGAGACGCGAGCATATGACGGTTCTTTAGGAGAAAAAAATATATATAAAACATAACGTTACGCTAGGGTGTCCCCTGCATGACCTCCCATACCATGACTAAATTTAGTACACTCCACTTGCATATATGAATAATGCCTGAATTTGCTTATACGGTATCCTGTTCCTTATCTCGTCAAAGCTATATTGTAGGTATACAACACGATGGAACGTAACGAAAGTAATGTAGAAAATATGAAGAAAAAAAGTATTAAAGATTTTTTTTTAAATTTCCCTTTCGAATTACTTAATTTCGTTAGCCTATAGATTTACCTGTCCCAGAACACGTTTCTGCTCATAACTTTTTGACATTCAGAAATTTCGTCTGTAACGATGATTACCGGCGTATACGCACGCGGTAACATTTACTCCGCGACCATTCGTAATTATCGGAGAGCGTCCATTAGTTAACTGCAGTCGATACACCTCGCACCGGGCTTCGCATCAAAGCGTCATTACTATCGGAATACAGGAGCAAGCTCGTAGGCACTATTGGTAATCAATTTCACTGTAGAGCCAGCAGCAAGCTTGCTAATGCGAAGGGTTGCGCATTAGGGAATGAAAACGGTTATATAACGAGTGTCATATTAGAAAATGAATTAGAATTATAAAATAAAATAATAAATACAAATGATTTCTAAGTAATCGACATCTTTACACATACTCCGATAATAAATGTAAAATAAGATACCCTGCGACCGCCCGAGTGCTGTGTACGCCTGTGTATAAATTACGTTTGACAAATTCAATGAACATTAAGAATGTATTCACGATCCCTGATGGCTTAGATAATAATTCCTCGTTCGTCACCCTAAATCGTCCGATGATATGTATAAATATATTTCAAGTAAATACAGTTTTACCCCAGAACGATTGAAGCGTTCGATAAAGGGAGAAAATAGTTTTCCCACGTTACTTCTTTCGTTTTTCTCAGTGAATGCGTCGTCAGAGATATTGAATTTTTACCACGGGTTCTACTGATTTAGCTATATATACAGGACGTATAGCCGCAGTATCGGATGTGTCGGAAGCAACGAAGCAAACGGGGCCAGCGATGGGGATGTAATCGCATAGATCGGATACGCGTAGACAGGTTATGTGTGTCAACAAAGCAATTTAACACGCGACGTGTCACTGATAGTCCGAACTGCACGTAGCCACGGCCGCCCGGCTGCATTTAATCTATGACACCCGAACGCTTTTTCGGAAAATTCCTCCGGAATTTATATAATTGTTTTGCTGGGGGGAGGGAGGGAAGCCGACACTAAATTTCCCGTAGCGCGATAGCACCAGCACAACGTTGCCCGTGAGCATCGACTAGCAACGATGTTGATGACCGCATTAGCGTTTGTGGCCATAAAAGGATTAGAAAAAAAATCTGTTGCGATCAATGCCCCTTCCATGTCGCTATAGTACCTACGATTGGTACGTTTACCGTGACTATAGTATATAGTAGCAATTACGATCTTGCGAAACATATAAAATTAGGAACTGTCGCCAATGCGAATGATAGAAACTATAGCCCTGATGCTATCGAGGTCGTTGCTTAATACAGTGCAATTAAGGTAACACGTGCATAACCAGGTTCACACATGCCGCGTGATGAATGAGACTGGGAAATTATGATTAGTGGATGTTGCTCGCGTTACATTACGCAACCCTTGTACCCTTCTCCAGAATGAAAGGCCGAGAGAGAGGGGCTGCGCGGAATGGCGACGGCAACGACAGTGGTATAGCATAGCAGCAGGCTGCCGTGACTATTATCAACTAATTCCGCAACTCGGCACTACAATATCATACGTAATAGACAAGCTTGCCTGTTGTCGCCATTCGGACGAACCCCTAGGCCGACCTCGAGGCCACCGTCGCCGTACCGTTGCTGCTCGCTTCGAGAGGAAGTTATTGGGTCCGCAGCTGTCGCCTACTCGACCGAGTTGATTGTCACCGGCTACCTCTTCGCCGGGGTCAGACTCATCGTCGGACGAGGGTGATACCCCGGGTGCTCTGGATACCACTCTCTCTCTCTCTCTCTCTCTCGTTCTCTCTCTCTCTCTCTCTCTCTCTCTCTCTCTCTCTCTCTCTCTCTCTCTCTCTCTCTCTCTCTCTCTCTCTCTCTCTCTCTCTCTCTCTCTCTCTCTCTCTCTCTCTCTCTCTCTCTCTCTCTCTCTCTCTCTCTCTCTCTCTCTCTCTCTCTCTCTCTCTCTCTCTCTCTCTCTCTCTCTCTCTCTCTCTCTCTCTCTCTCTCTCTCTCTCTCTCTCTCTCTCTCTCTCTCTCTCTCTCTCTCTCTCTCTCTCTCTCTCTCTCTCTCTCTCTCGTTCTCTATTATATAGCAACCCTGTACCCTAACGCCCTACCACGACGCTGAACGAAGGCGTCAGCTTGTAACAGTCTCTTAAACTCCAGCTTGCACTATATGTACCAACTGCTGACGCCGTTATAAAGTACCACCCGGGCCAGACACCCTCTAACACTTCGTGCCACTGTCGCGAAGGCAGCAACCCCTACTTTTGCTCGTATTAACGCCTTGTGATACATTGCTACTTAGAAACTCCGCTAATCCACATCGCGCTGAAGATTGAAGTTGCGTTGTGGAATTCTCAAGAGGAATTGCAATGAAGATGCCCAGAGGATTACTTGACGTATTCCATAAGATTTATACATGAAACGCAATCAAGATGTCAGTGAAATAAGGTTACTGGCCTTGTTATGCAATACACGGGATAAGGAAACAAGATAGTATCGTTCCGTTAGCGTGAAGAAATTTAGTTGTCACGCCGTTTACTGGATATAAAAAGGACAGTTGGGTGCAGATGAAACAAGGAGGTCCGGACGAGCAAGAAGAGCGTAGTCTCCACGGAGGCCTGAAGATTCCTCACGGTCCAGAAGCAGGCAGGGTTATCCTCGAGGCATAACTGCGTTATTTAGATTAAAAAAAGCAACATATATCAGAGATAAGGGTCGTTTAGATTGACCACTTGGCCGCTGGATGGCCCTAAAGCGTCCCAGTTACCATCCCGCACCAGAAATCTTTCCCTACATCTCTACGTGTTCTTACGTCTCACCGGCCTATTCTTATTCTCCGCTCCCTCCAACATCCATCCTTTCCATTTTGCCTGGCACGCGTCCTCTTTCTCCATAACGAAATCCCAAACGTGGGCGGCCTCTGTTCCAGGCCCCTCTCTGACCCCGTCGCGATTTTACTTCAGAGATTTAGAGGTCAACGATAAAAAATCGGAATTTTTATCCGTGCGAAATAGAATACGCTCTTGGTTTATGGGTTAACGGTACAACCACGCCATTGGGGTGAGTTTTCCATGTTTGCATATATATATGAGCTATACTGTTTCTATATACCTATACGTATATATATTTGTAGAACCTCTTTCCCGCATTCCGTCTCTGACTTCGCTCCCAACCGGCAGGGTCGACTCCTCTTCTTCCTCGTGTGCGGAATTTGAATCCGCGTGTAATAAAATCTCAGCTTTATGCGACGTGCCCCTTGTAGGTACCTGGGAGTCCGCGTACTCGTACTCGCGTCTCCATGGCACAGAGCATACACCGTCAGGATCCCATCCAGCTGCGATGTAAATAATACCACGAAATTGCTACCGGATTTTTTTCGCCTGTCGTACTTCTTCGCCTGACACGTGGAAGAGGCTACGTTACGTTATACACGCTTATGCAGGTTGCTGGGTATTATGTATAACACGTAGGTAACCAATCGCTGTGCGTGAGGACGAACCTTAAACCAGACACGTGTGAATTCTCTCGTCGTCTTCTTCACTTCTAAGGATCATCTTCACTTTTGGTCACGGATCGTCTATCACTCTTGCCAGATGAACCAAACGGTACCTGTACCAGGTTCTACCGCCATGTCTACCTGTTTGTGGCACAGAGTACAGGTATTATTACGTACTGCCTATATTCGCCGATCAACGTATGGACAGCATGCTGATTAAAAGTTACTTGAAAAATTTACAGATTCCTATAAGTGCAACGCCTCGGCGTCTCTTAGTGATTTCACTGTGGAAGATTAAGAAAAGAATGCAAGTCCATTCTGCGCTTCATTCCTTTTTTTTTTTTCAAGTGATATATTCCACGTGAAGGTTCCAAGTACAGTTGGTACGCTGGTTAAGTTTGCGAGATAAAATTTCAACGTAATATTTTCCTGGTGTTCACGCCACGTTATAGGTATATCTAACAGGAGACTCTTGGGGTTTGCCAGGGACAGCAATTAACGAAATGCGCGATGATAGATGCCTGGGACTAATGGGACTTTGCTTAATCAAGCTTTAATCGGGCGTTAGGCGGTGGACGAATTTGGTCTGCGGGGAAGTCCCCCCTCCCCCTCCCCGCCTGTATAATTACCCGACTGGGTGAGGTTGAACGTTGATAGCGAAGTCGAAGTAAATCGGATTACTCGGATATCATCTGGGTAATGTATATATGTATGCCTGTATACACGTACGTATACATATAGCATATATAGATATATATAAAATGTAGATTGGGTATATGTGCCACGCGTAGGGAGAATATAAGGGTGCGCGACCCGAAGAGATAAAGGGTGCACCGCGTGCGAGAGTTGAGGGTACGAGACATGTTTTTCTAGACAATTTGTTCGGCAACATTAATCACCGTGCATGAAAGGGGGAAGGACGAGAATGTCGACGAGTGTCACGGATAGCCATTTTTTAAATTTATTTCCTTCGAAGGCATCCCTACGTTTTGAAAAAAGAAAGGACCGAGACATTTCTACAGAATTTTGGGATTCCAGTATATTCATTCAGAAATTCCCGTTAGCCCATTTTTTTTTATGTGATAGAGAAAGTGGGACGCCATTGGGCCTTATGATTTTTAATATGAGGGTTGTTCAGGTTTATTGCGCCGACTGAAGTTTGCTCGTCTATTTTGTTTCGACGACAGAACTGCTTTCAGGCGGAGAAATACTCCTGTATAGTCCTATACGTTTTTACGAAATTAAGATAGGTACGATAAGAATGCTATTGTATATGAAATTAGCAGAAATTGTAACACCCTGCAAAATGGCCGCTGGCTCGTCCATCAGTCCCTTTGCGAAAATTACTTTGCTTATCGAGATACTACCACCGCACCAGATTCTTCATAACTTTAGATTAATCCACGTTCTCGTATAGTCTGGCGTTCTTGTATTTACAGCGAACTCACAGTGTGCTGCTGCAAGGTAACACAATATACCGTAAGATGATTATCTCGAAAACTAATTTCGCGAACGCGTGCTGGAATCAAGACTGAAAAGAGCTAGGGGAGCTGGCGCATATTGTTGCAGTCAAGCCCAGGATCATTAGTCGCGGATCAGGCATTCTCAGCAAATCCTCCAAGCTTTACCCTATAGGACTGTCTGTATGTATGTATATATAGTATATACGTACCGATATAATAATAACCATAGACGTTAAGTAGCATAGCAAAGACTATAGGTACGATTTATTAAGAGACTAGAATATACCAGGTAATCCTCAATGTCTAAACTCCAATTATCATTCCAAAGTGTCATTTCGTTTTTCTAACGAAAAATATTGCACGGATCATGCTAATCAAGCAATAGAGAAATTCGGAAATATAGGAGCAACGCCAATACGCCACACAGGGGGATGCTCAATAGGGGTCTACGTTGAGAGAGGATCTACGCACGTTTCGTGTGAGGCTATTTGTAATTTTCATTATCTGGGCATAAAGGGGGACATTTAGCCGCCGCGGCACGTAGGAAGTTAATAGGGACGGGCCTTTCGAAGGGGGGTGGAGAAGTGGTCGCTTTTGGGGTGCGCCAGGTGGGGGTGGCACACGATTCCCGACGGGAGCGCCGCGACGCCGCGAGCCACTGTTTGTTGATTCCGCGCGCGACGCCAGACGTCGTTTCGGACGTAACAACAATTTCCCGAAATCTGACGAAATTGGCCATGGCTCGGAGAAGGAAGGGATGGACGCGTAACGGCGTTTATTGGCTGCTTTAAGGCAGTTTCTATGCGCGACACATTGTCGCTAAATAACGCGCCCTCTTCCAGCGACCAGGTTCCTCCTCCTTTCCGAACGTACATGGCATATACTCACTCTATATGCTTATACTACCTATATCCATATGTACCAACCATATATACATATATAAACCGCTTACAATACTTTTCTAGGCACATGGAAAGCAGACTTTAGCAAAATATATGGAACGTGGTCCATGCGTCCGTTTATGTGGTCAAAGCCTTTAGGATTCGATGTTTGGCATATGGGCATCCCTATCACACTAGTCGTGATACACGATGGCGGTCCCCCCTTTCCCCTCTAAATTCTAAACAGCAAGCATTCGTATAGGTAAATATGTAAGCAAATATATTTACAGTATCTAGGACCGAGAATTTCAAATAATTGAGAATTTATTGTATCCTCAAGAATCATCCCTTAACTCAAAAATCATATGACAATTTCCTGTCGGCTCTGTCGGTCGAAGCGTAAAGTAATTTTCTGCCTAGGCTTCGTCCTACAATCGGCTCCTCGCTCGTCCCATTCATTATTCTGGCGGTTCTGTTGCCAGCGGGTGCCCACGTCTCCACGACGTCCCTGGCGCACGTACGTATACGCACACGACTATCTCACCCTCCCGGTAAAGGGTTGTACTCCCTCATCTCTAGAGAGCAGGGAGGTGGGGTAATACTCATTTGAGTGTAATCGCGCTCGCAAAACTCCATCACACTTTGCTAATAGAGCCCGCGAGGGAACGAATGGATGGGTCCATGGCTTTATGCGCAATAACAACGTTTCTGTTATGCTCGGGGATGCCTAATAGGCGAAGTGTATTGATAATAGGGATAATATTCCCTAGGATTCTTTTCTACTTAGGGTGCATCTCTAAGGGTTCGTCAAACGCTTGGTGACATTAGTCCTTGACCTCGATTAGAAATGAAAACTGGTATTGATATATGAGTTGTGGTGCGGAATTATTATGAGGTTTGTGGATTAAATCTGTTACGGAAACGTATATTGGACCAATTGGGGTTGTATTTTCTTTTGTCACGAAACAACGCTCGATATTGCCGAAACTGGAAAAGGTTAGGACCCATCGACGTCATTGAGGAAGAAGCAGAACGGAAGGCACAAACGTGAGCACGAAGGTCCTCCATCACCCATGGAGAAACCGCCGCCATTGCTTACTCAACGTAGGTAGCAAACATCCGCGCGCAGTTTCCGGAACGCTGCCCAGCTCCGACCCTCCCTCTTCCTCCCGTCAAACCCCTTTTGCAACCAACTTCCCTCTCTCCTGTTACTCCCTTTGCTGCCGGAATGACCCTCGAACCATGTCCCACTTCGAAATCCAAACGTACACGAAATACGTTGGAAGAGGGAAAGGGTGGCTGGCTGGACCAAGCGAGATAATCCTGGCTAATGATTGCCTGAACAATTACACAGAAGCAGGGTGCCTGAAGCGGTTCTACAATTTCCTGCCACGATCTTGATGTACTTTTTCTACTTTTTTACCATAAAATAGCAGTGTTACTAAGCGTTTTTCAATAAAGAAAATTGCATCCTTTGATAATTACTATACGTATATGTTCGTACTATGTTATCTGTTACAGGCTGATATTCGCATTGATCGATAATATCAATGTATCTCTAAAGGTGTAAGATACCACAAACACAAGTTTTTAAAAAAATCAGGAAGACCCGAAAATAACGTGTTACGTAGGATTGAAGATGGAAGGTTGGTGAACCTACGGTTACCCGTGTATACACATAGCATACATATATATGCATATACACAACGTATAAAGTAAATAGGCGAGTTCGGTCTGGTGAGGATGGCTTAGTTGGTGCGATGGCACACCTGTGGAGCAAATTTACGAAATGTTTACGAGCGTCTGAAGGGGCGTCCACAGGCTGCCACCCTCCGGACGCCTTTCGAGCGCACAATGCCGCGTCATTCAGTATTATTACATCGTCGCTATCACCATCTCGCGGAGACGACGTCGAGGGCAAAGGGGTAGGAAGTATATTGAGGAAAGGACCAGGAGTGGGGCATGGCATCGGGGATTCCCGAAGCAACCCTCTCGCTCCCATGAGTTCTCACACCCTCTTTACTCGAGGAGCTACCCTACTTCGACTGTTCTAGCCACGACACTCTGTCTCTCTATCCGCGAGAGAATACCTACTACAGATATGCTCGCACTTGAGAACAAGAAGGCCAACCTCCTAGCTATACTTCTAGCTAGCTGACTAGCCCGCTAGCTCGCTAGCTCGTTCACCCACTCGCTCTCCCCTGAGTTATGAATGTGCCCAATTACATCTTAAAAGCTGTGCTCCATTAATTTTCACAGCTGCTGCCGCTTAATTGGGAGCCTAGCCTGATAATAAACCTGGAGTCTGCACCGGGGCCCACCGAGTTCACGCTCTGTATTTCCACCTGATGGCGAAGACGCAGAAATGGAATTTGCTATGACTGATCAGAAACGATCCGGTGAAAGGGAATAATGGGTGACGGTGAGGTCGCCCTCTTTTTATGTTGGGCGCCGTAAACGTGGCGGAAGAATGGGGAGGCGGGTGCAGCGATATAAGTGACGATGATGAGATAGCCTATACCTACAGAACTCGAAGACTTCTCCTCATAATGCATTTTCTTATGGCTGCCTGTGGAAAGTGAAGTTCACCGCGAAACGATCCTGCAAAACGGTCTGGCAATATTACACGAGGGAATTGAGGAGGTACGGCAGCGTCGCGACGCGCCACCCAAGTGGACCTTGTTAGCACGGATATCCCGAGACGCACCACCCAGAAACCGGAGAGTAGCAGGATAGAGTCTCGCCCGTGGCTTCATTATCGAAATAAAAGGTAGCACCAAGGCAACCCTGTAACACGGAACGGATCGGTGCACCAGGTGGTACGTGATGATGCTGCTCAGGGATCCGTGACTACTGTACCTAGATCTATTCCGTCCGTCACGCATCTGACAACACCGAGCATCATCAACAGTTTCTACGATAAATTTTTTCCACTGACCAAGATACATGAATCGCGAAAATTCTTCCTAAGATAATCTAGGGGAAGGCTTGAAGCGAAGATGGAGCTTAGCGAAGCAGCGACTTTACGATCCTCGCCAACATTATACGACTGGTACTAGACGTTACGTTCATGGGGTTACATTTACGACCGGTTAGAAGAGACGGCCTAAAAGACAGTGTCACTTCCGGCGCCACGAGAGCCAAAGTTGAGCTGGTCAGTTACTATGGTTCTGCAGACGTAAGGAAGCTATCTCTAAAGTCTTAATTATACATTCTAGTAAGTATATATATTTATATCGCGAATAATGAGTTGATATTCAAACTGTGGAGTAACGCTATATTATTTGAAGGGTTAATAAGAGAATATCGTAAGGGCGGAAGGGCGGAAGGGCTTTATGGACTCGAGGCGTGGCGCCAGATTTCTCTTCTGGGCGTTTTGGACAGACCCTTTGCCGCCTATTTACAGGTTAAGTCACTTTGGCCGGAGAAGGTGAAGAGCGTGACAAGGAATAAAAGAGAAACGTAGCGTAGCCACGTATAGGTATAGGACGAAGAGAGTATCTACTATGGGTTAAAAAAAAGGAAAGGAAGGAAGGAAAGAGTGGGTATGATAGCCGACGAGCGTGATGCATGGGGTTGTCGCACGTTGAGTCATGTGTCATTGGGCCGCTCTCAATCGAGAGTGCCGTATGCCTTAGGGGTATATGGGAGCCCCATAGAATAAGAAGAGAATGAGAAGGAAAGGAAAGGAGCACGTAAGGGTAGCTTGGAGGGGGCAATGGCCCGTGAACCACCACCACGGCGTAATGACGCGGCTCTCCTTTCAAAGATTGCATCGCAGGAAAAGCTCCGGAGCTACTAGCTAGTGGCATGGCGCTGCTCGCGCGCGTCCGAAATCGATACGATGGCTCCAGGAATCCGGGCTTTACGTTAAAATACTGCAGAAAATAATGGCTCGATACCGTTCACTGCTACGCCAGCTCTTCCCACCGAATTACCATGCAAAATGCATCCTTCTAATTGCCCTTCTTTTTTCTGACCTCTGTGCTTTAGGGGCGAAGTACCGCTGGCTGAATGAGAATTATTTTCTTTAACGTTACAAGCATTCAAGAGGATACGGTTATATGCGATAAGATAGAAATCTTATTTGTAACGACGCGTGTGTTATATATACACGGCAGATTAAGAATAAGGTAAAAGCTGGAACGGCGGAATCAGACCTAGAAATCCCATTGGACTGAGGGTAGCTGTGTAAGAGGGAACCTTTTTATTGCGACCAACAGGAAATTACAAGAAAATATTCCCGACTCCAATAAGAATGAAAGATGGCCACGGGACCTGACTGAAATTAAGTACAGAAAGAAATACCTACCCGGTTATACCTCAGGGCAAGCTATGCGAGGACTTTGGGTGGGAACGATTCTCAAGAGCAGAGGGGTAGCAAGAGAAAGAGAGATAGAGAAAATGGAAAACCAACGAGAGAGAGGAGGACAGGAAGAGAGAGAGAGAGAGAGAGAGAGAGAGAGAGAGAGAGAGAGAGAGAGACGATCAGAGTGGGCAGGGGGCGGCAGGGAAAGAAATGAAGTAAAACACAGAAGTAGCGAACGTAAATACCACGTGGAAAAGAATGGAAGAAAAGTTTTAAAACAGTTTTGATTTGATTCCAACTTGGGAGAGCGGAGCCGCTGTATTTAAAGTTATAAGAACCAATTTAAAAATCGAGGTGCAGATACGAGAAAACTCCTCGAGGAAGTGTTGGGTGGCTGAAGAGGTAGCTTGCTTGGGGATAGGAAGTTAAATCCGAGAATCTTAGTTAAAAGAAGCAATTATAGAGCGGGGCGGCTACAAAGCGAGGAGATATGAATGGACTGATAAGGAAAACTGATCGTCCTCAGCTACCAGCGTCTCCCTCGGGCGTTTGCGATCATCTTATAATACGTACTCCATACATATATGTATGTATACATACTCTTCCTCGACTTTCTGCTTTACCTTCCTTATTCTCTTGTTTTCACACATCCTCCCTTCCTTATTGTACTTCTGCAGCTATTATACCCAACATACTCTTATCAAAGACTACGCTCTAATTGAATCCTTGCTATAATTTTATCGATAATTAACCGACGTTATATAAAAAAAAAACTATTTAAATTATTTAAGAAAATTGTATAAAATTTCAAAAAAATACTCGCACTTTCAGGATGAGATATTTATGATCACGTTATGTTTTAAAGATAAGAGATTTGTTGTTCACGTTCGCGCAGACTGATTCTACACGTCATCCCTGATTCCTATAAATAATAAATATGATTGTTTTAATGATAAGACGTGTTACGACCACGTGTGTTCTAAATGCATCTTTGTCACAAAATAAATATAGTCACAAAGTACTAATATATACATGTATACATCGGTAAATTGCAGTTTGCTCAATATTCTACTTGCACGTGCAAATAGAGTCACGTGTTCAATAATAATAATAGTGAATAACGTTCAGTACGGAATCCGTGAAATCGTCCGAAAATTTTCTCTCGCATCTCTTATCGACGCTTCACTTGCGATTTCTGGTGTTTACCAGTGGGAAGATGAAGTGCTGGCAATACATCAGGAGTGTAACCGAACAACACGTTCCCCTGTGCATTAGTGTGCAAGCGCGTGTATGTTAATACACGTCTGTTGCTGAGTCTCTTAGCTGCGGCGTTGAAGGTTGGATCGCATGGGAAATGCTTGGCGTGCATTCAGTTCACGGGAGGCCTCCCGCTGATAGAGAAGGAAGCGATTGAGAGAGAAGAGGCGCTACCCTGGGAAAAAGATTCGATCGTGATGGCACGCGAGATATCGATAAGACTAATAAACAAACGGTAATTGAAGATTACGAATGAATTGATGGTCCTGGGAGTAAAATCCTGGTACGCAGCGAGATCAATGACTGTTAGGGATGATTTAGAAGAAAATCAAAACTGTAACACGACTTGATTACACAGACCGTCAATCGACAAGTGTTAACGACTAAAACCATTTTCTCATCCGGAGTTAGAATCCTCGTCACAGCATCCGACAAGCGAGAGAGTTAGGTACACGTAATTTTAATGAGGCTCTATCGTTTGACAATTAGGACAATTTTCGTATATCCGTAAGGGTAGTGTCATGGGATGAAAAAAAAAAAGAGCACGCCGCGCCACTTCGATACACGTATTTTCGGAGTCCGGGTATTCCGCTCTATTTTGCCCGGCAGTTCGTCATCTCGTTGGACCCGCAGTGGGATGGAGAGTATACAGGGATCTCGGGAGTGACTGAGGGTGACTAGGGGTGGAAGCCAGAGGGTGGGATTGTGAGGGTTGGAGGCAGCGTGTTTGCAGATCCTCTATCGGGCGCTTCAGCCCCCGATCCCCATTCCATCCGCCCCTGGAGCCGGGATGGTTTGGGGTAGCGGCAGGCGGCGCAAGGCAGATAAGAGAATTGCACTGTCAAGCCAGAATGATATATTTGACCAACATTTCCATATAACCCCGGCAGAGGCGCTCGCATCACTCCGCTCTTACTCGACTCTTCTTCTCCTTCTTCTCTTTGTTCCTTCTTTCTCGACCTCTTCCATTTTCCCCTTTACTCTGCTCTCTTCGCCACTATTCTTTACTGTTTCATCCCTCTTCCATTTACTACCGTCCCTCTTGCACACCTACACTGGCTGACACCTCTGGTTCTTTCGTTTTCTGGCATTTGCACCCTCTTCTCTTTCATCTTTTTCTCTCGGGGTCCTCTCAACCCAATGCTAGTTTTCCCAGCTCCGCTCTGAAATTACGTTTGGGGTCAGCGCGTTTATTGACAGCTTTATACGTCGACATTCTTATTACAAATCCACCGACCCTTCTTGGCTCTTCTATCCCCTGGCCAACCCCTACAGTCTTTCTTTACCGGTACTTTTTCTTTCTCACGTGTTCTCTTTTTTTCTGATCCTGGTGCCAATATACATTCTTTAGTTTGTCAAAACAATCTGTCTCCATACACATTGCCAAAATACGAATTATAAGCAATATCGAAAATATTATTCACCCGATATAACGGATCACAAAAGAGTGCGTACACGAGTCAAAATGCATTGATGCAGTTTCGATATAGGAGAGAGAGAGAGAGCACATTAGTACGCGAACAAAGTAAAGAGCGAGACGCAGCCGAGGGAGAGAGAAAGAACGAACAAGAACCAGAGAAGAAGGGAGTCCCGTGGAGAAACGTAAATAACTGGAACTCATCTTGATAATTAAATAAATAATGGCTGGAAGGCGGAAGACGCAGGAGAGCAAGGAAGATAAAGGATGCTGTGAGAGAAGAGAGTGAAAGAGAAACGAAGAGATTCGAGGAGAGATAGAAGGTCATCTGGTTATTCTCCACTTGCAGTTCTCCGTTCGCGAAGAAATAAGGAACAGGAGAGAGAAAGAGAGACAGAGTAGACGATGAAGAACGAGAGAGCAGGAAGAGGGATGCTGCGTGTGTAGCAAGCACCAACACGCTATCGTTAGGCTCTGCTAACCTATACTATACCTATCTTCCTACGTCACACCCGTTTCTACCGTGCTGGATACGAAACAATACAATTTAGATAATTAAACAGATATCAGAGTTGCGTTGTCTCGACGCTAATATAAAACAGCCCCCATTGCGCGGTTCGCAGAATGCTCCGTGGGTGGAAAAGGGGAGTTCGGACATCCCAAGCAACACGGTGACTCCGTTCTGGTTCTCCGACTTACAGATAAGACCTTGATGTAATTATCATGGACTTATTGGCGTCTAGTTCGACACAATCAATTTAACCAATCCTCTCTCTCTCCCCCCACTTCTTTTTCCACCCTCATCCACATAAGTTAAATCAAGCGCCCTCTACTTCATCACGGACAGTACTGACTTAGAGTCAGGTACGAAATTAGTCCAGTCATCCTGACGATGCACTTGCTCACTCACTAAGATGCATCTTCTATCTGAATCTTCGTTAACGGTGGCGCTCTGACTACCAATATAGTACTTTTACTACCACCGTCATTTTTCAATGGTGACTGTACGATGCCAATCTGGCTACCGTCGCAGGCATAAAGTAACAGTAGGCAGATTTTACTATCGAGAAGAGACAGGAAGGCATTTGATCAGTGGATAAGGGAGAGATACTCGAAATTCCAGAAGCGGACCAGAGGGATTGGTAGGTATGCAAGGGTTTGGTAAAAATCGAAAAATTCGACGTTTCTTCCTTTTCACAAAAGACTGGGTGTAAAGCTTCGCCAGAAAATAACAACAGGGACGAGACACCGGTGAACTTTAAAAGGAAAGACAAAAAGGGATTGGATGTACGGCGATATTATCTCTTCCATACCATGTGAGTTCTCTGTGGCACGCCAGTGGACCTCCCGTCGAGCACTGCGTGTGTTAATTTGAATCGAGAGAGATTACGCAGAGACTCCCTGTAGAGAGCAGCCATTTTGTATCAAAATGTCGATAAAAGAACTCAGGGTCACCAGGGATCATTTGGTTAACACTTAACGAACGCTGGACCATCCTTTAACCGATCGATCCATCAAAGGGCATTTCAAGTCTGCCACCATTTTTTTACAAATTTCTCACTACCGATCAGACTCAGTTCGTGATAGAAGAACAAAATAACGCATCGATACGTGGAAAAGTGAAACAACATAACCATCAACGCGGACCACGTCAGGTCAATTACAGAACGTACCCCAGGAATTAGCTGTGCGACGTCCAACTCAGAAACGAAATTTCAGGAGAAATCCTCGGAATCTCACGTAACGATATGGGATACGAGTGAACCCGTTTCTTTGGACCGTATCGAGGATGATTCTTTCCTAAGGATGATATAGCGTTTGTACCGGGTTAGGTGCGCAAGGATGCACCGAGAAGGCCGATTCAGCAACCCCAAAAAAGAGTCTCGGCTAACCGAAGAAAAGCTAGGACGTTATATCACCGCCGACATCGTGTAATTCTACTCGACTCGAGGAGGATGCCCAGCTCGCACAGCAACACTCTGCAGCCCATAAATATCTCTGAATCATCGTTGCCCTTCGCGATCCTCCTACATAAGTGGAGAATACCTATATACCTATATATACACATAATACACAGCAGTGTATCCTTATACTACGTATGGAATATCAGCTACCGAAGACTTGTTACTCCTAATCCATCTATCTATAGGTAATACTTTATACTACATGAAGTATATATACATATACGTGTATACAATATATGGTATATTGCATAACGGAATTCAGTGTGCGTTACGATATCTCTACAATGTCGGGATACCAGAGCCAATTCCATCTGGCCAGTGGGTAACGTGTCCGCGAAAACGTCACTCATAATAGCACGGACAATCAAATGCCCACTGGACCGTTTCGCGCTATTTGTCTCTGCGGAAGACGAGCGGACGCCGCACGGACGGTGGAGAGTTGTTGCCGGGCGACGCCGCAGTCCGATTGTTTGATGCACGCGCGATTAAACGATTGCGTGATTCTGCGCGCGATTCGTACGTTGCCGCGAGTACAACGTGGATTCGCGTTCAGAGAATGCAGCGAGCATTCAATGCCGGCGGCGCTTGGGTAATCCGTCAAAATCAGGAATGGCTTCCGCGTGACTCTACATGTATGGTCGTCTCTTTGCAATGGGGAAAGGCCGAGCTTTGCTTGAGCGAATTTTATCGACGCGACAATGTGTCTATGGGTATAACTTTTAGCTGGTATACTTATCAAAGGAATGACGATGCATAATAGTTATCAGAAAAACCATCGACGATAGGTCTGACAAACTAGAATGTCACTTTCTACAAAGTAACACCTTCACTTTCCTTCGTCTTTAATACTGCTACCCGGTCATATGTATGTTTGTCATATATGGTGGAAAAAAAAGAACAAAAAAGTAAACAGTAATAGTTACTAGTCTAGTTACTAGCGAGTCCCTAGGTAGCATGAAAAATGAATAACGAACAGCGTGGAATATTACTGACTATTTAGCAGACAGTAATTATTGTTTCGTAGGTAATTTTTGTTGGGTTGGTTAGTAACGAATTTTTTGTTACAAAGTTGGACTTACTACTGGGATTCATTGCTAGCTAGACTAGTAAGTATTGCTGTTCCCTTTTCTCCGTGTACACTAATTGCAACATCTCTGTATAAAAACCTAACGTTCCATTATAGTATATCCTTCGATACGTAGATTAATAAATGAAAGTATCAATGGTCGATTTTCAGACTGTATTAAAGTTAATATGAATATATGTATACTAGATACTGTAACTCTTAAAAAAAAAAAAGGAAATCGATCGTTTATATTTTTCTGTAAGACGCTCTCTGGCTGTAAGCACTTCCGGTCAGTTCCATCTGGATAGTGGTCAGTCATATTCTGAGCCGACAGACGCGTCGAATGCTTTCAATAGGAAGTAAATCGCTACTTGCCATGTTGGTTATACATTTTTACCGATTCTTACCCTTTCGCCGTGCCCGGCAGCGTTCACGTCGAGCACGGTCAGTGTATGTCGGAAAGCATTTCGAATCAGTCGGATGTGAAGAGATGTAAATGTGTCGATAGAGAAACTTGAAATGTATGAAGTTCTCGTTCAGCCTGATCGAATGCGGAACGACTGATCTTGGCTTGGTCGTCGCGGAGTGGCATAATTGAAAATGCAGACGAAGTTCTTACCAGTGTTCTTTTGACAGGTAGAAGTCAACTAGGAATATAGGTGCGGGTATGGAGGTATATACCCTCGCGGTAGGTCTGTCAATCGGTAAAGTAGTTACTCACCTGAAACAAACAAATAAAAAATTTATTAATGCAAGATTTAAATTGCCGATCACGTGCGCTGAGTCTATTCTGCATTCACAATGTTGCCAACTGATTTACCGGTCTATGCAAATATAATAATATACAATCGTCCTTTGATGACTCCAATGAAATCGTCAAAGCCGTCGCCATACAAAATACTCTACGGGATTTCCTTGACAATGGTATATCTGCATCTTCAAGGAAATCATTAAGATTTGCGATATTAAATTTTATAGTTGCGGGTATTGAGAAGGGTTTGGGACATATAAAAGAGTCGCTGAAGATTTGCTCATCTCTCGAGGCGGTGCAGCAGCAGCAGCAGCCGCGATCGGTTACCCTTGGTAACATATCCGAACCAGGTACGTGTGCAGGCTCGTGTATCTTTCGCGTATTTCGTTGCAAATTTATCGCACCCCGTGAAAAATATGAAAACTGGTTTGCCACGTGAGTGGTCCGGCTCTCGCGAGATGAGATCTTCTCCGGTTCCCTGTATGCGTTCCGCGTGTAGAGGGGTACGTGCTTGACGTTGGGGTATTTGTAGAAAAGAAGAAGGCGTGATTGGCGAGAATGTGAGAGATACCTTACGGGATGTATACCAAGGAGACGTAAAGATCCTCAGGACTCGGCAGGGTCAAGGACACGTATCGTGAATCCTGTGGCAAGCTGCTAACTGCTAACCGGTAACCGGTAAAGTATCCTGTAGGACTGATGGAGTTTCACGGGTGCATCGTCCGCGACTCAGCGGGATAACAATATAAAGAAAAGAGAAAAGGGATCGTTTGGGGTTGTGAGGCTTCGGTAGATTTCGTATAAGTAAATGCTTCCACTATATCCCTGCGTACCATATGTGTATACTTGATACCATGGAAAGATACCGATCCTCCATGGAGGATTGTATCAGGTTGCAGGACGAGTAGATGTATCGGATTCTTTTGGCATTCATTTCCAAGCCAGGCTAGATAAGAAAAGGGGCGATTGACGGTCGAAGCGGGGTGGTTTTATTCAATTTATTCAATAATTAAAGATGCCTCGGTAGGTGGTAACCGTGAATCGAGTTAATACAAATAGAACCAAAAGCGTCATTGATGACATTTACTGGTGAAAATCATCGGAATGGAGCATGGAAGTAATTCATAAGTGTAGGCAGCTGTCTTGGTGAGAGAATATAAGGAACCCAATGCCAGTCACGTACGTTTCGTTTAAACAGTGATAGGAGGTGCCGTACCAGTCGAGAAAACATATCACCTGCCTTGTAACATTATGCGCTACATCGCACATCTGCCCGCACAATCAATAAGACTAATCATGAATAATCAATTGGTTGTTAGAATATATACTTTTCGGCGTGTAATTGTCCTACTTGCCATTAGGTAATGGTGCACGATAGTCTTGACAATTATTGCCATATATATATATATACCAATAGACACGGAGAGTCCGGATAGAACGTAGTAATAGTAGGGAAAGATTCTTGAGGTGGAAAATTAAAATAAAAAAGTTCTCACATAGCCACAAAGGAATGCAGACCATCGCGAGATGCAAGCCGTAAATTCTATTACGTTCAAGTTTTGACCGAGCTTGATTTACGGTAGCCCCGTCTTCGATCCGGAGTTTTAAGTCCTTGGAGAATTCCTCTCATTCCCTAAATAATTGCAGGCAACGCCGAAGTAAAGCGGAATCGTAGCAAGTTCGCGGCTATTATTGCCAGGATCGCGAGGATGCCAGAGAAAGGGACAAAGTGGGGGGAGAAGAATATACAGCAGAGAGAACTAGGGTGAAGAACAAGAGTATAGGTAAAGTAAAAGAAAAAAAAATGAAAAGAAATGAAAAGAGAAGACAAGAGAGAGAGGGAGGGAGGGAGAGAGAGAGAGAGAGAGGGAGAGGGAGAGAGAGAGAGAGAGAGGAAAGGAGGTAGAGACTGAAGAGAGAAGAGGTTGGCAGCTATGGTAGAAAGAGGGTTGCTGAAGAGGTAGAAGTAGAAGCGGAGAGAGTGAGAGAGGGAGAGAGAGAGAGAGAGAGAGAGGGAGAGGGAGAGAGAGAGAGAGAGAGGAAAGGAGGTAGAGACTGAAGAGAGAAGAGGTTGGCAGCTATGGTAGAAAGAGGGTTGCTGAAGAGGTAGAAGTAGAAGCGGAGAATAGAGGAGTGGGACCTCGGCCCTCTACTTACGTAATTTTAAATTAAACTGTGACGTTTTCAAATTAACGTTTTTGCCCATCCTCTCTCCCAGTGGCAGTACTCGCTTACCCGCTTACTCGTTCGTTCGCTCTCTCTTTCTCTCTCGCTTTCTACCTCTATCCCTCTTCTACTCTCTCAAACGAGTAGCTAGAGACTCGAGGTAGAAACTTGTGATATTACC
>NW_014332923.1:485442-499338 GCF_000341935.2 Cephus cinctus | reverse complement strand
GGGGCTTTTTCGCCGCGTAATTTAGGTACCAGGAAATTGGTTTTCTCGACAATGAAATAGAAGAATACGATGGGCAAAAACTCACTTCGCAGCTCATGCACTTACTATCCGGCCGATTCGCCTCTTTATTATTAAAGGTACGACGGAGACTGAATGAAAACCCACCCGCGTAATATCACCAATCATGCATACATATGTAGGTACCAATCCCCTGTTCGCTGAATTCCTTTTTTTTTCACTTGGGAACAAGAAAAGAAAAGTTGCCATTGTTCAATCACTCCGACTGACACGTATGACATGACATTTTTCCAAACGACATATGAAGAATCCACGAGAAGCAACGAAATCCCATCCTAATTTCCCATGACGAGGAAATTTAGCTTAAAATGCTTCACTTAACACGTATATATGTATATAAGTTTAATATAGCTACCGGTAAATCGGTAGCCTCTCTTCCTTCCGGTTATAATATACATATATGCCAGTATATACGTATATCGACCCTTTGAAGATGATCGAGCAACGTGGACTAAGAACCGCAAGAGAAACCACCTATCTAAATCCTGAACGAAATTAACCGAAGATTGCGGAAGCGGGCGTGGACGAGCATCGTTGAATTCGTGCTATCCGTAACTATATATATATATATATATATATATATACATGCAGTATATGGCCTCTTGTTTCTCTTCGGTCTCGTTCATCGGGTAATTATCCATTACAATCGAATTATCCTGTAGCCTTTTGGTACATCCTGTGCGTCGTTGTTGTCTAGTGCGTGCGCCACGCCAGAGAGTCGTAATTGTTCGGTCGCCGGACTTGAATAAAATACAAGCTACCGGTTCGTCCGTTTCGTTTGTCCGTCGTTCGGTATACGTAGACAACGTATATAGCTACGTACGTACGTCCGTTAGCATGCCTGCCTGCCTGTCTGTCTGTCTGTCACTTTGACGTGGGAAGACACCACGTGGTTCCAGTCAGAGATTGCCTACCAAAAGCTAGTTACGATTGTTAGAAACTCACGAAGTCATGCAAGCACAGCCCTACCGCTTTTCAATTCTATCTCCTTTTATTCCATTCACTATCATATGTTCGTACCTTTACCTATCCACATGCCTACCTACCTATACCTTACCTGGTGCGATTGCGCTCGAGCAATTTCACAGTCATGCAATCATAATCAACTCGAGATAATAGTTTTCTCAGAGGGTCTGCACGAGAGTTATTCAAAATTTTTCGTTGATACGTAATTCGTATGTGGATATCGAGTGGATATGTGCAATGTACGATGAGTGTAGGTATCGATCGATTACAAGTCACTTGAAACAAAAAAGGATCTCGACAATGCTTGAATTCTTGAATGGGATGTGCCAAATAATTTTCCAATGGTTATGCGAGCAGTTTCAATCTCATAATAAGATCGTTTCATAGTGGGTATAATAATAGAGATAAAAAATATTTGAATTTGGTTTCAAGATATGTTTTCAGTGATTTAGGACTGTACTTGGAACTAATTTAGTAAATCTCGTTAATCAACACCAGGCAATGTATTAAGCTTTCGTCTACTCGATTTCTCTCTGGTTCTATTTTTTCATACAACAACGTTATTACAGACACAGCGCTTGACTAGGAGGGTCAAAAATCTCTGGTTATCTAAGTATAAAGCGTACGCCGTCAATCCGCACCGGAGAGCCTAAGATTGAAATCGGTTTGAACAAATAATTAGACAATCTCGTCCGGTATACGAAGTCAATTAGTCACACAGCAAGGGGGAATACTGTAAGAGCTTTCCAGTGAACTTCATAAACGTCCTATAGTATGGACTGTACAGTATACTCACTGTATGTATATATATGTATACACTCAAGAACCTCGACTACCATCGTGTCGTTTCCGTTAACGGATTTTAGAAATTACGTGAAGTTATCAAGGTATCACGTTCCGGCCAGACATGACAACCTGTCCGCGACCAAAATCCCATAGTTAAGACCACTTTACGAAGAATCGTACGCATAATTCTTCACTTCCTCATCCAATTATACGCATCTGTTTCCTTCGCGTACTCATTCCGCACAGTGCGGATCCACGTGCACGAAATACATCTAATTCGATTGCGGACGCCTTCGTTCCGCCGGCGAAACCGCATGCTGAAGCAACGACCCTGAAGTCAAAATATGTCAATTGCTTGGCCTGCGGTGAACCGCACACGACGCTGACGTTATTCGTGTAGAAAACGAAGGGTTGCTTTGAGTCATGCGAGGTGACGTGTCGACAAGCCTAACTATGGACTTTCCCCCCGAAAACACAATGTACTCACCGACGCTTCGCACATTGTAGCAGCATATTATTTCATAAAGTGAGAAACGTCTAAGCTCGTACATGAATAATAAAAATCGACATTCATTTTCTATGACTGTAACAAATTCTAAAAAAAAAACCATTAACAAATGGTATCACTGTGACGAAAAAAAAAAAAAATAATAAAACTAAAGAATAGGGCTATAGCATTAGATTTCGGTACGAATATAATACGATCGAGTATCTGAGGAAAGTAAATGCGAAAGACGAAATGGAGAATAATAAGGAGAATGAAAAGGATGAGGAGGCTGAGGGGAAGGGGGTAGGGGGAGGTGGTGCATTAGACTAATCTAATGATACAAAGAACTAATAAGAGAGCTTCTACCGAATCCGTTCCCCATTCAGGTCCCTTCGTTCAACGCTTTCCCTACGTCCCTGGACCCCTCACCGTCGAGCATCACCTTCTACCCCGATGAGGATAACCTATCTGGTGCCCGGAGGGCTAATGCATCGCACAATAGATCAATTACATACATTAGCGGCTCCGAGGCTGGCTGAGAGTATCTCTAAGCCTCGCACTCCTCCCTCCTCCTACTCCCATAACCACCGACACTCTCTCCCTGGTGGAGATATCGATATCGCCCGGTGGCATCAGGAACGCGATGCGCGTATGAACGAGATCCTGAGCCGGGCCTTGCGCAGAAGTCTCACACACGTAGCAGGCGTCTTCTAATGAATGGAATCTTTAACTTATTGCTCCGATTGCTCGTTCTGGAAAGTCTTGACCTAGGCTAACGTTTCCCCTCTCCACGAGCTTGCTATTAACTTGAGAACGGTCTTTCCCAAGCTGGAGCAAGCCGTTCCCAAAGTAAAGCTTCCTCGCAAGGACGCAGGAAATTGCAGCTACTTTCCTTTTACTCCATTTTTATTTTCTTTATCTTGCGCTTTTACCCATCCGCAGAGTCTTCACAACCCACCGGTAGTTTACTCGTTGCTGGTTACCTAGCAGGCTAGCTGGTACATGCTAGCATGTTGCCACTTAAACGAAAACCGATTTTAGGTCGGGAGCAAGTACGTAAGAAAAAGAAGAAGAAGAGGAGGAAGAACAGGAGCTAGTAGAATAAAAAGGTACGCGGTAAGATCGAAAGGCGCATGAGACTTTCAGCTCCGTAATGGAATCGTCGAAGGATCGCGATCCTCTGTACAGAAGTCCGTGGAAACGTTATGTTAGCCCAGGGCACGTAGGCAGCCAGCCCAATGCAAGCTTGGGATTTACTGTTAGAGAATTTATGCGCGGAAGGAAATTTCGTTGCCGAGGAGCAGATAAGGCGGCATAGGTACAAGCGCCGCGACGTAGACGTCTCAAGCAAGCGAAAGCGCAGCGTGCGAGGGAATTGTAAGTTAAGGTGATGGCAAAGGGAGAGGTTGGCCGCGCAAACATAAAGTTCCAGACTTACGGCGCAAGATCCTCGATAGCTCCTCGCGGTGGGCATAAAAGCATTAAAAAGCGCCAAGGCAAAACGCAAGTACATAACTACGTACCGACTATACGTGTCTACGTGAGAGTATATATATAGTTTACATATACACGGCTATATCTACATGCAGTGTAAAGAGTTGGCGCAAGGCCTTCTCCATTGCATGGTTTCTTAGCGGTAAGACCCCCGCGGCGACTAACCTGTCTTTCCGACGCCGTCTACCTCAGCTATCTCGATACCTGATAGTACGTACCTAGGTACCTTCTCTTTGCCGTTTAACTTTTTTTTTTCGTATGGGTCTTCGGTTCAGGCTCTTGCGATAGCGATACAGATAGCAGGCCCGGTCATTCTATGACTTTCGTTTATAACCCAAGAGATTTACCAGCGAAAGTCACCCCTAATGTCTCGGCACACGGAATCGAACGAAGTTAGCATATGTATAGTAATACCATGTGAGAGTCAATGGTGAAGATGGTCATCAATGGCGGATTAAAGTATAAGGGGGAGCCTTGACCGTGGCCAAAAAGTGAGCGAACATGAGAGCGGTATAAAAAGCGGCGCACAGCCTCGTAAAATATAGGCTCCCCTGGCGATAATGATGAACCGTGTTTACACTGAAGGGATCTTCAGGGGGCGCCTCGTCAGGCCGCGGGGGCGAAGAAGCCGAATCGTGCACGGCGCGGAGGAGGACGATATAGCGACGGCGAGAAGAGGTTGAAGAGAAGGGCGAGGCGACGCGACTCCTTTCTCATGTAAATACGATGTAGCCGCGTGTAAAGGCGGCTGACCGCTCGTGTATATGTGGCACAATGTTGGCTGCTGGCCTCATGGCTAAAGCCAAGCAACCAACTGGAGAGCGAGAGGACGACCGCCCGTAAAATATATCAGCCGCTGTGTGACTTCTCGGGGCGACCACAAATCACGCGACCCCCCGTTGCTACCCGCCACGCGGTGTGGGTGTACCCTTATGTTATCCTCCTTCGTTCAGACCGACAGAGTAGTGAAGTGACCAGGACACTGTCTATACGGTATACCTATACGTATATGGATTGCGTGTAATATATAATCACGGAAAGATCCTTCCACGGTGTTAAACAGTGCCTGATTAAGGACACTGGGTATAATTGTGTAAACGATGGGGACGCGAATGTCTCTACTGTACGTGATTGACCCTGAGCGGCGAATCCATTTAAAAGAATTTGAAGGAAGCGCAGCTCAGCGACGAACACAGTGGGTAAGAGGTGGACTGGATTTTGACGATAGTTCGAGCGGGGCTGCCAAGGGCTGGCTTAATCCCTTGGAGTCATGTATCATTCGAAGTTCGTTAAAAATGTTAAATATGCTACCTGGACCAGGGTGGGAATGGAGCGAGTTCCAGCTCGTCGTGGTGAGCATAACCTGGACGATCAAGCTGGAATCTCTTCAGGTGAATACTATTAATGAGGCTCGACGGAGAGCCAGGAACGAGGGGGCTAGAGAGGATGGAGGAAAAGAAGGCTGGGGGATGGTACAGGGAGGGCTGGGCTCCTTTTGAGAGAAGCTGCCTTTTGTTGAAGCTCCAAGAGAGCGAGGAAATAATGCCCGGAGGAATGTGACCCGTGCACCTCGCGTACCTACGTGTGGATCAACACAGCCGAGGAAGCTGCATCATTGTACTCACTCCAAGTAACCATGTAAACTACCACGTTTCCCTCATCAGCCCACACTGTACACACTAGGGTGACCATAAAAACGTCGATAATTTATGAATAGAAGGAAAAGCCTATTGTTGACCGTCCACGTAAATGGATAGTTTACCCAGTTAGTAACGAGCTGTAACGCCACAGGTACCATTTGCCATGTTAAAAAATTTGTTTAACGCGTGATACTAATTACCAATTGCCAATTACCTGAAAATCATTTGTTCTTGAGATCTCCACGTTACACGGTAGTACCTTCTTGTCTCTTAGTCCCTCCATTATACAAGAAAGAAAAAGTCACACAGCAAACCAATCGATGGAGAATCGAGCGTAGTCCAGCAATGATTTATAACGTGGGCAGGAGTCTGTGATTAGAAGAACCAAATGACCGCGGCAAGTAGAGACCCCGCCGGCCTTCTCGCTCCACGAAGGAATCTCTTAACCGGTAGCGACCAGAACCATTATAATGATTCGAATCTACTCTTGGGTCTACTCCAACAGGCTCTCCTCGTTATTAATATCAAATAACGAGATGCTCCAGGACGTTGAAGGCATGCGCGTCACGCTATTCTTTATTAACGATGCTTAACATTCCCAGGACCGTCCTCAAGCTATACGGGAAAGACCTCACGAGCACGAGGTACACCGCGAAAGATAATCTTCCAATAGGATCCCATCTTCGCTCCCATCATGGACATTCATATACACAGTGCCAGAGAGGAAATCACCGCAATACTTTTTCTAAGCTTGCGGACCTTATATTACATGCAAGGTATATATGCGATTGGATTCGCTTGGATTATCCTTGGCACTTACACGCTTCCTTCCCCGTGAGTGACCTCAACAACCTTATCTTTATCCTTAACCATCTCCATAGGGAAACCTACGCATCCACAACGCACTACGGAGCTTCAAGCTTTTATTTCCGTCTTCTCTTTTCTCCTAGTCTCTTAGCACCGGAGAAGAGTCTCGCGTTATGCACTTAGGCACGTAAGTACGTAATGGTAGGCGCATCGGTTCATTCGAAGTGCCGTGACTCTCTTCGGCAGCTGACAAATGGCGCCGGTACCCCCTGGGATTTATTAATACGTCAGTATTAGCATTGTGGCTTAGCGAGTGACCCCCTTCCTCCCACATACCTCTCGCCCTCGACACTCCCATGGGTACCAACCGCGCTCAAGTAACCCCCCGGAGTTAACGCAGCGTCGTCACTCGCGCACATCGACGCCGTTCCCGTGCTCTTGCTATTTTTACACGCCGCTAACAAATGTGGATATAATTGCACGCGAACCTAATGGTTATTGATGGTGTTCCTTATTCCCTGCGTACTGAGTACGTTAGCGTTATGTTACGGTAACGCAGCGTGGCGTGCCGCGGTATGGAGGCGATGCTTTAGGAGCGATACTGTCGGGGCACCGACCCCCTGCTGTATCGACACAACTTGATTCACTCTCGACTCAAGGACCCGCGGCTTCTTAGGGCGGTATACTCTGTACTCTTTTCTTTTTTCTTCTTGCCTCGCTTTTAAGATGCTTCATTTAATAAAATACAACGCGCCGATGCCTCTACGTCACTTGCAAAAAGCTCTGAGAGCCTCGGACACTTCCTGGAAGCTTTTGGCAACACGACGACGGTATTAGAGGAAGGATCGATTAATTCTATCGGGCGACAGTCTTTCGGCTCCTTCGCTCTCTCTTTTTCATTTGTATTCCCTTCTCGCTTGCTCATCGCGTGAAACGTAATAAAACTCTCTTCTCTTGACCTTTTATTTATTTATTCGTTTATTCTTTTATTCGCTCTCTTCTTTCGGTGACGCTATACATATATATACAGGTCGGGCAACGTACGGATGGCTCGTGACGAGACGGAATTCATCGACGTTCCACGTACGCTGCGGAATAAAAGAAGTAACCTAACCTATGCTAACGTGATGCAGCAACACGGGCCTTCTTTATATAAGAGGAAGCAAACAATGCCGCTCCGGCCGCATTGTCTAGTCCCGTACAATACTAATTGTACCCTGGTATATATGTATATGTACGGTAAAGTTAAAGAGTGTGGATAATCGGTGCTGATCCCGAAAAATGCAACTTTTAACTCATTCATTAAAAAATTCTTATAAGGAACCTAAAAGAATGCGAAGACAGTGTTCCTTCTCCCTGTTGCCCATCTTTCGTTTTAACGTGGAGGATATCGTGCGTGAGATCCTTTTGTAACGTTTATATAGGTCCGAATCAAGGAAACACCTTGTAGAGAACAGCTATAATAGGCGTGGAATTGTTTAACGAGACAAGTTTTCGAGTTCACGAAACGGAATCGACCTCAACGTCACAGGAAGAGATTCGATATTCGACTAAGTATCCTCTTTTGCGGGATACATGTCTGTAGTTCGAGACTCTCACCCTCGTTTAACCAAAATGAAAGGTGAGTAGGTGGATAGATAGGTAGACGGACGGACAGCCAGGTAGGTAGGTAGATAGATAGGTATACAAGCAGGTAGGTATATACATGCGGTTACGAAAAGTCGTACGCTCGAATCGGCATTACCCTGCGGTCGGGCGGTACTTAAGACATATAAAGAGCCTCGTTGCTGGAATAAACCGCACGCACGCAAAAAACTTGGCAAAGTACGCCTTTCGAGAAGGAAATGAGTTAAAGCGAGAGAGACAAATAGAAAGCGTAAGGGAACATGTTCCTAACCGCAAGTGGGAACCGCCGGCAGTACGTGTTTGCGCGTAATGACAGCGTTTACTACCTCATGAAACAGGATTGCGACAAGTTGTCGAATCTGGGATAATTCGAAAAATGAACCATGACGTGACGTTCAGCATCCATGAGATATCGAGTGCATGCGAGTGGGAATTACGTGAGACACGAGCAGCAATAATTTCAGTGCAAAATATTTAGCACTCTGTTATTAAGTGAAGTATATATCTTATTAGGAGCATGTTCAGGGTTCAAAGATTTTTTTTTTCTCAACGGTATTAATTGATCTAAAGAATGAGAGCCAAGATGACGTGTACCGTGTACGATGAGTTTTAAATTCCACGTGTTTCCCATGTAGCCCGAGGCAACCATATCAATAACCCCGATTCGGCTAATTAAACCTAACAAAGTGTGTCGCTTTGGGGAAACGAATTCGCTTACGAAACGAAGCGCAGGGCACGATCCAAATCCAATCTTCCAATCGGAGTCAATTACGAAGTGACAATGGCGGACAGACTCGGTGTCTAAATGCCAACTCCAAAGCGGCGGTGTCATTTCGAATACAAACAGGATTACGCAATCTAATTCTAGGCCTGACAAAAGGCCAACAAAGAAAGCCACCAAAGTGGAAGCTGGAAATGAAACAGAAATAGAGACGATCAGGATCAGTACCATCAGCCAGTATTCTCTACGCGTTCGCTCCAGAGTCCCTGCCGGATCTTCTTCTTCGTCTTTTCACCTCTTCCAACACCCACCAGCTCTCGATCTATTTGATCGTCGTTGGTCAAGGAAAAACTTCCGTATAATCGCAGCATGGAAACGATGCTCGCGAGTGCGAGTATACGGGGCGCTTAAGACTCGGCATGTTAATATAATGTTTCAGTAGGCAAACCCGGTGTATACAAGGGATGCTGTACGGGCCTTACAAGGTACGCGGATAGATAATCAGCCATTGTCTTACATCGGTGCTCACTTCTCGTCCATGGACATTTGCATTTACCAGAGAGACATCCGTTGGCTCACTGCAGCTTAACCAGCTTGAGCTGATGCTGCATATAAACGATTCAGAAATTTATTTCTCAGAGAGATCATGTGAACGGAGATTCAGCTGGTCAGATTTCACGGAATATCCAAAGCATTTTCATATCCAATGATCAAGCGATACTGATAGATAATATAGATAGGTGCACTCGACACCTCTCCCGGTGCCTGCGAAGCAGCGGCGCATTTCAAGGGGAGTGCAAGTTTTACGGGATCGCGAAAGTGCATAAATCCTGAGATCCCTCGATGCGCGTACGTAAGCCTGTACGTATTTTACAGCGTGGGTACACGTGATGTTTCACGCTCCGGACCTGGGGAAAGAGGAGCTTCCAGGGGATAGAGGGTAAATATTGCAACATGCACTCAACGCGCCAGAGACACGATGCATGCCACGCGTTCTGTACGCTTTCGAACTACCCTTGTATGCCGTTCGTGCATAGTGTGCATATGTCTATGCATTAACAGGTGCATATATTATTTTCGTGGGACAACACGTCTACCTATATGAAATACGTCTCTATGCTCCTGATTAACATTATTGAACGAATTATGAGTAATACTGCGAACACACGAGGTACGTTTGAAAATATCTACGAAATGTTCAATTAAACTTTCCAAATCACTTATTCAAAAATTGTTTATCGGCATCACCATTATTTAAAAGGAAACAATTTTTTCGTTCAAACGTCCATTATATTTTTTTGCATAATATTCTTAGTATAAAGTTCTTCGTATGAGCAATATATTTTTAATTCAATATAAACTACTAAACATCGTTTTCATGACTATGAATCAAAAATGATCCGAGTGACTTAGGAGGATTAAGATACTTTTTATTTGATGGGTGCAGGGGGGGAAGTGATCGAATTACTCAACGATCTGTATTACAACTTGTTAAAAATTTACTATGATAAATTGGACGCGCGGTTGAATAACAGATAAGACATGAAACGTGGATGAGCAGGAGACGATTATAAAATGATAGGGTTAAACGAAAACTGATATTCAATGGCGGGCTATAATATAGTAGGTGTGAGAGTGCACGTATATGAACATATATATGAAATACCGATGCAATTTTAACAATATAGTCATTCATACGTAACGCAACGCTGTCCCGGTTCGTTTCGTACGGATCGATCAAATGTAGAAAACAAAAGCATTTCAGCATTGCTTCATTATCAAATCATAAAAACAAAGGGGAGTCGGTTGGCAGGCAACACGATATAACACGAGACGGCACGAATCACGAATAGCGAATCGAAAACTCGAAGAATCCAACATAGCTCGGCTTGCAAATCAAAAAGGGATCCCCGTGGAAACTGTTGGCGGCGACATTGCACGGGAAAGGTTTACGAAACTCGAACGAATTCCCAGGAAGCACGGAAGAGAGGACTCTAATGGTTCTGCAGTGCTGAGAGAGAGAGAGAGAGAGAGAGATAGAGAGGAGAGAGAGAGAGGAAAAGAGAGTCGCGTACCCTTTCCTCTTTCATCCACGTATACGACGATCTCATACACACCGCCGCGACGCCCCGCGCCGCCCCACCCGGCTGGCTGTCACGCGTTCCGTTATTTATGGACGTACAGCAGCAACCCTCTTATTCGTAGTTTTTACTCATATTTCGCAGAGCAAAGCCGGGTGGATCGCCCTGGTGGGGACTGGGGAGAGGGAGGAAGGTACTCTACGGGAAAAGGCAACGGGTACGTGGTAGCTGCTGGTATAGTATCGCTACTAGCTACTACTGCTAGTAGCAGTGGAAGTATAGTAGTAACGGGATGAGAACGTGCGGACGGTGATACGTTGAAACATAGAAGGGAAGTAAAGTTGAACGTTATTTATGATGCTTTTTCCCAGCGCTGGTCCGCTAAGCGACCACTGGGTTCCCCGAAAGCTCAATCGTCGTTTCACCATTGTGAAGGAGGCTGAAGGACCGATCTTCCTTTATCGGGATAGAAAAGTAGGAATTCTGATATTTGCACCCCATAGAGAAAAGTTCTACGCCTAGTCGAGAGTGTGCCTGCATACAGCGCGTGTAGCTTGATTTATGCGAACATCCTACGTTTGAATCTCGCGGGATACCACCGGCGAAGGCGTGAAAGTTTTACTTCCCTTAGAATGTGTACGGAGCATGGGAATGTCATCGAACCCCTTTAGCACCGAAAGGGCTCTCTTAAATTTTATTATATCTTTTCACGGTGAGACTGCTAAAGTAAAACACGTACATGGCCTACCGCATGGCCTATCCTACTATTTACGTTCATCCCCTGAATTTAAACCCCAGAGATCTACAAGGCGGTTATACTCGTAGCACGTAGAGGGAAACTCCCGGTGGTCAGGTGCTCGCCGATTTAATCCCTTATCCCTTTAAACGTTGTGTATTATCCTCGTAAAAACTAATACAGAAACGGGTGCGAAACCAGTGCCGCCTGGTGAGCGCTCCGCCTAAAGCCTGCTTCGTGCGGGGTTGTAAAAAAAAATAAAAAAAAAAAGGTACTGCAGCAAGGGATGAAAATACGTTCTCCCCGGCTGAGAGAGAGAGTTTTGCCAACTGCTGAGGGACGATATATCAACTGGCGACGAAACAACCGCGCACCTCGCTTCTCAACCCCCTGGTCCAACCCTTGACTCGCTCTCCGGTGAGAGTTGCATTTGCATCGGAAGAACAGTGCTGGACCGATCAACTTCATCCCCCTAGTCCCCAATGGGAAGGAGGAAACTCGCCGCCTTTCTCAAGTCAGGGATCTGATTTACATTTTCTTTCCCAAGCTGGCAAGCGAAATTGCTCTCTTTCCTCCCAGTTCCCTTTTCATCAAATCCTCTCAACGTTACGGAATGAAACCGATTCCGCGGGAAATTCAAACTCTCCAAAGTTTTAAGTCACTATTCAATCCGTGCTAAATGAATGTCTATATAAGCGAACGCGCATGCGCATAACGAACGCTCTAAGAATAGGGGATCTGACGACTGTGCCTAGTGGTCGTTCTTCCCGATCGTAAAATAACATAAAAACCCTAATACGTGCGTTGCGCCGAGAGATGAACTGGCCTTGTACCTGGTTCAGTACACAATTTGCGATCATGAACGGATCATAAAGCGTGATCAAAGGTCGCTGCGCGATAACCAACAACGTTGCAATCTTGACAACAAGCGAAGATATTACGAGAGGTATATCGTAAATAACGACTTACCCAGATACACGCGACAGTACCGTAAAGGAGGACTCACCTGAAATACAGAAAAAGAAATCGTGGTCAGAATAATAGTCAACAGTAAAATCATCAATACATTATTCGTTATTCTCCACTGCATAACCAATACGAATATTATTTCTACGAGAACTATCTATAAATCGAAAACAAAGTCCACGTTACCGATAAAAAATTAACACAGGCAAAAACGATCAATCGTTTAGTCATTGTCATTGCTTACGGATTGGTTATAACGAACGATTAAAGGATCGGTTATATGTCAGAGATCAGAGACTTTGACAGGACCGACCGCAATTCTCTCATTGTCAGTTTACTCGCTATAAACTGGGCGCCATAACATTACGTGATCACTGAATCATTGTTGATGATAGGAAGTACAGCTGCTGTTACTGGAAGATCACAGAATCTCAAAATAGAGGCGATAATACACTGACCCAGATTTATACTGAAACGTCACTGGTTCCTTCGTTCAATCCTATTTGGGCGAGTGAGAAAGTAAATGGGAGGAAGAAAAAAACATAAGGATCAAGTTACAGGACAAAGAACTAAAAGGGTGTATATAGACTAAGGTGTTACCACTGCAGCTATACATATAGATTTATGAAACAGTTTGCTGTTCAGACGATCTCATGGATATAGCGTGTATCCAGCAACTTCCTCGTATCCATAGCATTTGGTTAATTGCCTGAGCGCTAGTCCAAGTTATGGCACCTCGTTCGCCTCGCGCGCCATTATTTCGTTATGAGGGATAGGGCATTATATGGAAGACCAGTAGCTGGACCAGCCAACGAGTTTACGGTTTAGGAGATGAGAGCCTAAAGTGCCGTAGTTGCTGGCAAGCTACCGTATAATTACGTACGTCCTATCCCAGATGGCGCCCTATTGCCCTGGGCGACTTTCGAACTAGAGTAGATGAGGTAAAGTGTGTCTAGATCTTATACAATTATTAACCCAACTCCCTCTGTACGCTATACTGTATATCTCTATGCAAGACGTATATGGCAACCATCCGCAGCATCTTTCTCGTGCTATAAAGGAATCTTATAAATTTCCCTTGGTCCCCTCAAATAAGAGAAGGAGTTTCCAGCTCAGGTCTTAGGTTTATTCGCTCGTTCCTTCGTCGCCAGTTTCCCCACCTGCTCCCTTTGCGTGTGATAAATGGCCTTGTTTCATCCCTTGCTCTACCTTCCCTGGTACCCTCATCCAAGGAAGGACGTCTTATCAACTCGGACGCGGACTCCTGTGCCTTCCTTCAGTTTCTCCTTCTTAGGATATTCTTCTCAGCCTCTTTATCTTCATCTCGGATTTCTAGTCGGTCGAATATTTTCGGGCTCGTTCCAGTGTCGCCTCCATTCTTTTGTCATTTTCTTGCGGTTCAATTTTCTTTTGTAAACCCTCCTGCTGCCTTTGCTATCGAATCTCTGTAGTCAGTTCTCTCTCTCTCTCTCTCTCTCTCTCTCTCTCTCTCTCTCTCTCTCTCTCTC
>NW_014332923.1:442131-485226 GCF_000341935.2 Cephus cinctus | reverse complement strand
ATATATATATATATATATATATATAATTCACTCGCTCTGTCTTTCATCCTCTTGCCATTTTCTACCTCCTGTCACCTTCGAACGTGCCATCTCTTGGAGTCTCTCTTTGCTCGCTTTTCCAGACCGATATCGTTCCCACAATAACGTCCTGGTTCCTAGGTGAGTCTGTTCCACTTTCCATCGTTCCCCTATATTCAGGAAGTGGAACTGGACTGCCTTTTTGCCGGAGGTACTCGTCGTTTACGTGGATATTTTGACGTTGAGAGGACTCTTTAAAAAGTATGCACGTTCCTGAGTCGCTTGAATTAGAGGAATCGGGAATATGATAAGAGAGCTTCTAAAGATATGTAAAAAAATTGATATTTGCCAAAAAACTATGCTTTATAGGCATTATATGATTTGCGTTGAAAATAACAAAAGTTCTAATTATTATATCTTCTAATTCTATAAACAATTGTTCCTTATTAAAGGCATTTGCTGCAATGTTTACGTCAGAGATCTGTAAAGACACCTGTTTCATTTCCTAAAATAAATACTATATTGCAAGTCCTGAAGTACTTCTTGGGTATCCTCCGTCCGGAAGCAGTCATAATGCCTCCACTGAATCCGGAATCCCGCGACAAGAGATGGGGCTCGGGGGTTGGAGGTTGAAATGGCCCCCGGAGGGGTGATAGAGGCTACCTAATAGCTCACGGAATTGCCTCTGAAACACCTTTTTAATGAACTATTGCTACGGGAAATGAAAATGGGGGAGACGACAAGGAATGTCGATAGGATCGCCTTAGTTCGCACACATTGGATAGCCGAATGCGTTAATTCAGGAAGGTTGAAACTTTTTTTATCAAGAAAGCTACAAGCAACGAATCCTTATGGGTTGGATAGCTTTTCCATCCGTAGATACAGGAACGTTAGCAGCAGGAGAATATGATTAATGACCTGGTCTGTACGTAGGTAGATGCGTACACAATATACACGTGACTACAAATCAGTCACATGGAATTGCGAAGAAAGCAAGTTCTATAAATCAATGACATTTCGTCACTCGCACATGCACTCCACGCGACAAAATTCGAAACCGTAAATATAAATTTATTATAACATAACGACAGATCATTTGAAAAATCCGCGAGTGGTCAACCGACCATGCAAAGAGAGCACGGACAAGACATAAAATACAAAAATCCATGGATGCTGGTGAATTTCAGTGAAAAGAGCAAAAGGCTCGAAGGCACGAGCTAGCAATGCATCAGATCTATTCTAGTCGGACTGTGAGATTTTACACAAAAGGGAAGAATAAGGGATTAGGAAGAGTTGGCAGTTGCTCTCTAGATGGCACGCAGTAGAAAATTCATGTGGAAGGAGGCAAGCTGCGCTCAGCGAGACGCCAGCCGAAAACATTCCGGGGAATTAGACGAGCCCCGCCAGGAGATCAAAAGAAGAGAAAGAAAAAAAAGTGGAAGAGAAAAAAGAGAGGAGGGAACTCGAAGGAAAAAGAACGAGGCGATTTGTCAAAACGCGCATCGCCGCACGCGCTCGGCCTCGCGAGTCCGTTCATTGTTATGCTAAGTGCGATCATAGATGGAAGTGAAGTCGCGCACGAGGGGATTCTGGGACGGCTGGATAATTCCAATGAAATAAAAGATAGAGGTCCTTCGAATGAAGAAGAAAAAAAACACGACCATAGAATAAACGAAGAGGAAGGAAAAAATTCAGTGAATACTGTATTATCCTCAGGGAAAATAACGCACGTGAGCATGGGTCGGCGTGGACCTTAAATCTACGCACAATTCTTGTTAAATCCAATATTAAAGTCGGTTGCGATCTTGGAGCGTGCATTCTACGTAATGACGTCACGGGGGAGGTACGTGAACTACCCACGAGGGAATCGGACATCGTCCACCTGACCCATTAAGGGCGGAGTTTGCGTCTTGGCTATAGTTCTCGGTCAGCTGCAAGGGTTTGGGTTATGGCTGTAGCCATGGTGTTTACGAGTCTGCAAAGGCCGATTACTGTCAGTCCGTTCGTGCTCGTTTCCTCGAGAATGGCTGACCTACGCCTTAGGTATTCTCCACGGTGTAGAAAAGGGAAGAAGAATATCGTTACTTGTGGAAAACTCCAGTTATCTAAAGGAAGGGAGAAATTAACTTCCCCTATGTATGAAGGTCGGTAAGTCAATATAATAAACCACGCATAAGGTATGAGTTGCACACATTCTTTATCTAGGTCGCGCATTTCTATAGTAATATGCCCTACCACGTAGTTATGGTTTCGCAAGCATGAAGTTACGCTTCCGAAAATTAGCTTGGTACCACTTGATATACTTCCACTTCCCGTCCCTTCGATTCCCACCCCGATTTCATTTCTTTTACAAGCGCCGCGTCATCATTTTTCATAGACCCCACTCTCGGCTCCCCCCTTTCCGGCTTGGTTCGCGAAACGAGGGAGTTTTTCACGATACGCAATCCCTCCTCCCTGGAAACCTTACCGAACTTCCCTTGTGTTTAGAACTCACCGTTAGCCCGCTTTTCACCGCTGAATATTCGCGACTGCTACTACATTCTACATCGGACAGCAAGGATCCACTGTGATCGTATTACAGTTCATATTCTGTCTCTACACGCAGCAGTCTCAAGGACAATCAAAACCCAACCGGAAATTAAGGTAGCAATGCAAGAGATAATATGCACGAGAGGTGAGAAAAGATTTCGATGAATCCATATGCACGTGCACTGATGCTCGAGTTAGTTGGGGGGGAGGTAGGATATCGTTGACAAGCTTGACAGTTTTCAAAATGGTCATATAGACAGCTGACCACTCGACGTGCTCGTAAATATATGGATAATATAACGACTGCGATGTGATTTAGAATATTCGGTGGCGGATGTCAGCTATTGCTCGCCCACTGCGACGTCATTATGTCATCATCATTCTCCTTCGCGCCGACCTCCGTTGACGGGAGGCGCGCGCTGGGCATCACTCAACCCGGCCCAACTGCGGACGACCATTTCACTTACGACTCGTCCAGCTAAACAATATTTATCATCCAGTGGGCCGCTGAATTGGAGTTCCGGTGCCACCCACAAGACTGACCCAACTCCTCTCCCTGTCAGTTATACTTGTACGCTTGGGTACTGAGACGGGAGATGGCACCATCAGGTACTGCACGTACACATAGCTGTGTGATTGCATGAGAATAAAACGAAATTGTAATGAAACGGTGCTGTTTATAGCAATCATTAATTACAAATAAAAGGGTGGGATTCGTAAAATTTCCATTTCTTGCATCATCAGATTGCTGCGTTCAATTGAAAACAAAGGAGATTGCCAAAGATTATTAGTCTACTGTTTGCTACTAAATACACTTGACTTCATTTTAACGATTTCAATTTTCTCTTGTGAACTTCCTGCGCCGTTCTCTTTTTTTCCCTTCATTTTCCGTTTCTACTTGTTTCACTGTATTCCCTCCCCACCCGCAGCATTTCTTGTAGTCCCTACTTTGTTCCTTTTGTGTATTTCGCGTACCCTCCAATAGTAGTCTATGTAGAGGAATGGGTGGTAAGAGAAGGCGGAAGTCTCCGAGGAAATCATTGAATATGCAACTTAAGGAAATCCTCGGATATTGTGTTTATTATAAACGGGCGCCATCGAGTTCCCCCTATAGCAGTTCAAGACTTTGCATGCGAATATTTTGAGATTCGGGAATATGCAAAGTCCCACGGGAGCCAAGTGCTCTGGAGCCGTGGCTACCCCCGACTCCTGGCAAGTGCACGATAGGATAGCTTGCAAAACCCATGAGGTCGATACAGCCAAAAAGATCCTTCGTCAGCTTAAAAGAATAAAAAAAAGAGCACCGAAAAGAACCAACGAAAAGTAAGAATATAAAGCCAAATCGAAAACGGCAAATGTGCGGCTACCCTAAAACCGCGTATACACAGAGAGAGAGAAACTGTTCGTTACAGAAACTCTGCTTGAAACTGGATGTTCAGTTCTAGCTGAGCTGCTTCCGGCGAATTCAACGTTTTCGTAGCAACTGCCATGAGATTCCGGGAAAAAGGCTATTTCTTCCCAGAGTTCCTTGGCAAGATGGCGATACGAGGACTATAGACGTAAACCGTGGGCGGGGTTCAGTTGCCGCTGAGGAATTCTCTTGAAAATTTAAGAGAATCGAAAGGGTGAAACTGGGTCGCCTAGGTGGATCGGTTGCTAGGTTGCTAGGTTGCCTGGCAGATACGTATGGACACATACAGATATATAGATGTGTGTTAAGGTGCATCCGACTTTTCCTATAGGAACGTGCTAGATAGACTTAGAGCACATAAGCTCTCTCGCGTCTTCTGCATTATAAATGGGCGTCCCTCGTGCTACGGATACGCAGCTAACGGAGGAGGGCTGTGCTTTCGTATGTATACGAAGGAGAAGGATCACGAGAGCGTTCCAACTAGGGGTTGAAAGAGGAAGAGGTCGGTTGCACAATTAGCCGCTCTTGTAATTAGCGTAAATTGTTTCTCGCGGAGCTCCGGTGCGAACAGTGGCAGCGACGGAAGGGAAACACCCCTAACTGATCCTCGCATCGGCGGCCTCGAGGAGAGCAAAGTGAAGGAAGAGGAGAAGGAGAAGTCGATAGGTATTACGAACGGTAAGAGGGTTCTTCAGCGACTGAAATTCACTTAAATACAATCGGATCGCTGCTACCCTTAAATGAAGGGTGAATAAGAAAATTTCGATTAACTTCAATAGTCCACAATAAGAATGTCTAACTATGGTTATTTCTTTTAAAGACGTGCGAAAGGCATTACCCAGTTACATAATACCGGGATTCGTGATGCTTATTCAAAAGTATACGGTTATCCGCTTAAGTTAGACGTTGGCGAGACGGAAAGCATCGCATCCCCATAATATAAGGGTCAATAAAAACTTAGTTACTGCTTTCCTCGTGGCGCGTAAAGGGTAAACCCCTTGCGAGAAGAGAAAGAGAAAAGACGAAAGGGGTGACGTAAGGAGAAAGATAGGAAGGAATAAGGAAAGAAGTGAAGAAGGTAAAATCGTAAAGCTGAAGAACCACGGGGTGGAGGTGGGGCATTCGACGGTTTTTAACAATTTCCCGGTCCGTCGTTATCGAATGTGTGGTCAACGGCTAGCGGCAGTATAACGCTAGTGGATGTGTCTGGAGACAATAACGGCTCTACGGGCCATCGAACGAGCTGCCGAATGGCGTACAAAGGACTCAAGATCACCGTAACCGTGGACCTCCTTCCTTCCGTTTGGAGATACCGAAATACGATAGGATATATAAGGATATCCTTGCTGGGCTTGGTGTCTTTTATGGGAACTCAAACACCGATAGTTTCTAACGTGATTCGTGCATGGATGAGATCGGCCCGGATACGGACGAGTCCGCTGCACGAGAGGTTATCGACGTACTTGACCCTCTAGGATATCGAATCCATATGACCATTTTTCTCGAACTTTTCGACTTGGGAAGTCAGCTTTAACCAGGTTAAAAAAAATAAAGGCCCAACGGTGAAACTAAAAGATATCAAGAAGGTTTTAATTTCTGGAAGAAAATTGAAATATACCCGGTACAGTTAAGTTTGTAAGAATTGTTTCCTCGGTAGTTAATATATAAGGAAGTACTAGAGATGAGGTAGGTGCTACGTTGCTTGCGTAATATACCAAAGACACCCTTGAGGTAATTTGACAGTGACTATGTAAAATGACAGGAAGGAAATAAAAGTCTCAGGCATTAAAAGGTACAGGTTGCTGATCGATCAATGTAAAGTAATTGAATAGACTCAAAATTACATTGTGGTCCCTACAGCCGTTGTCATACACCCTCTAGTGTGGCTTCCCTCTGCACAAAAGCGCATAGGCAAAATAATCAATCCACCCACCGAGACATATGCTCACTTGGAGCCGTCGCAAAAAGACTGAAGGGCCGACAGTGTTTTGGTCCAGCCAGTAAAGCAACCAAACAACCAAGCAACCACTCGGAGGGTGGCAGATTGTTTGATGGTTGATTGTCGCAGCGCTTCGGGGGTCGTCTGATTGGGTCGCCGCGAAACATCTGCCGGTCTCCCGCGGGGCTCCCAAACGACAATCATCCTACAATCGCGAGGTAATACGCCCAAAGATATCTTCATTCTGTAGACGACGGCAAAAATGGAGGATTTCCAGAGGGCGATTTCGGGGTGAGTTTGTTTTAGGGAGAGATCCAGAACTATGCTCTAGCTAAGGGCTGCTCGTGGGTCAGACGAAAGAAAATCCAGAATGGTTCGAGAAGACGTTACATATCTCAAGGTGAAACGACCACTTTCACGGGTAGTCCAGTAATGCGAAACGATAGTGGTCCACGTGGATATCCGTCACGTGAGAACATTTGAGCTGCGAGGGGGCGGTAGACGGAGGCAGCAAGAAGATTTTGCAACGTGAAGCTATAGGGGTTGAAGGCAGGAGGGAGACGTTTCTTCGCAATCTTCGATTCGAAGGAAGAGATAAAGGAAAAGAAATTCCTGCATTCTCTGATGAACTCATCCATGCGTACCGCAGCTTGCGGAGCAGATACCTAGCAGTGGGACCTCGCGAATCATTCTTGCAGAAGAAAGTCGCAAGACTAGAGCGAACCCTGTGCCGCATCCACGTTAAAAGCAAAGGACTTTTACAAAGACCCCCAACTCGTTCCATGGAGACACTGATACCTACCGGCTGATGGTACCAACCTACAAGCAACGACAATGGATCCTTTGCGAGTAAAAAGCGTAAAAGAAAAGAGGAGCGGTCCAGCACGAGGAATGAAAGAAAGAGCGGCAATGATGAAAGCATTGTCCCTGTTCGTACAGATTCTCTCTGAGCCTCCGAGGCGGGCGACCTCTTCCTCTCTCACTTGCTCTCTCTCTCTCTCTCTCTCACACACACACACACACTGACTCGCTCTAGCATCTCTCCCATCCCGTTAACGCGACATCTAAGATCAGCTCTGGTCCGCTTCTCATCCGCTTTGTCCTCCGTCTTCTCTGTGATACGGAAGCTCTTGCGTTCCCGAAGAACTCTCAGGAACATCCTCGAGATTCCAAGAGGCGTAGATACACATGACATACAGTTCATAGAAATGTCTAGAAACACGGGACTGCTCCAAGGGGTTGTTCCAGTGGCTGGAAGCCGTATGGCTTAATTCGCGGAACCAATCGGCCTTCCGTAATTCGAGTCTTGAGTGTTTGTGCGTGTCTTTCCAAGACTGCCCCTTGACCCTTTGGCCGACCCTTGACTCTCGTCCCTAAGTAATAACGCGATAATCCTTTCGCGCAAAACAAATAACGAGGATCCCAGAACTTCTCGGTCCAGCAGACAGAACAACCCTTCTACGTAGGATCGCCCTCATCTCATCGTCGATCCCCAGTGATCAATCATGATTGACTCTTGTGAGCAACGAGAGGGCGCGCGCTTTCTCTTGACATTCTCACTCTCTCGCCTTTTCTCTATCGATACTAGACACTTTATACTTGCCATTCTCGCCCTTTTATACTTGTGCGCCTGATGCCTGCCTGCCTGCGTGCTCGCTTGACTACTTGTCTGCCTGCTAGGGTTACAACCCCTCGTCGATGTGATTGTTATTCTTCGGGCGAAAACTATTTACAAAGTCGGCCCTAATGGCATCAAGAGATTTGCCTCCATATGCCCCCGGCATTCTCTCGCCTCTCTTACATTAGCGTACCATTTCGTAATCCATCCAAGTTGCAACGGCGTAAGAACCCTCGATGAAATTTTACCTACCCCTACGTTTACCAATTAACATATAGGAAAACCTCATACGGTGGATATATCAAACGCAAATATGTCCAGAGTAATACTAGGTACTGTTAGGGTAACGTAAATTTCTCGTGACAACGTTAAATATTATATAAATTCACATGAAAGATTTTATGTGTTTACCCAATGCTACGCCAGTGACAGTGGCAACGCAATGCGTATGTAAAATGATCCAGGCCACTATAGACAAGAAGACAGATGGAAGCGTAACCCCACGCAATAAAGGTCGAGTGGATTTTAATGCACACGAGGACATTACATACTTTGTAGTACTGTTATTTAAAAAATGGTAAAATATCTCCAAGAAGTGTCGAACCAGAGAAAAAACATTTCCAGAAGTTGTCTTGACAAAAATTCAAATCGAGTGCCTTTTGTGCCCACTAAAAATAGCCGCAGCACTCATTGTAAAGTGCGCCGTTCAAGCTAGGACAATGCTAATTCGATACCTACTCTTGCGTCCACTTTCCCCTCCAGCACCGTCATTCAGTCACATAGAGACCCTTTGCCACTCTCACTCCGCCATTACGAATGCCCGCTCTCACTCTCTCACTCTCTCACCTTCTGATCCTTCTACGCTCTCTCGCTCACGCGCGCACGGCGCACAAATGGAAAACGGATTGATTAATCGTAGTAATTACCGATCAGCCCCCGCTAATTAGATATCCGACTCCTACCTCGAGCCCCAGAGGGTTTCCGTTCGTTGTGGGACGTGGTGGCTGTACCGCGAGTAGGGGGTTCGGCGTGAGGGCCGCATTACGTAGTGGTGGGAGTAGGAGGGGGTCGGAACCAAGCGAACTAGGCAGGGGGCTAAATGAGATTGTTTGACGGAGGTACCCAATAAGCCGAGGTCGACTGAAATAACGCGCGCTTCTCAACCTTAAGGAACGAGTCTGAAAATGGCTAAACTGGGAAACGAAACGACCTGATCTCATGTATACTTAATAACCTATAAAAGATATATTAACTTTCATGTGTAAAGACACCGTGCCTCGTGAGAGGTTCAAGAAAGTTCCTAAATCCAATATAGATTCTTGCTGTATACTCTGGTACGGATCACACAGTATACTTGGTAAGATTTATACTGATCGTTCGGATAGAACTAACGATCAATGAATTTTTGAGAAAATTCTAGTGGTACCGAAACAACTTAAAAGGTGTCACCCTGAAGGTAGTCTAGAGTGATGGAGTGACGCGATAGGAGTATACGGTACCTATATGGTGACTACTTTGTAATGCCGGTTGACTTACGGCCACCTTTCTCACCTGCTCGGCAAACGAGCCGATGCGAGAGCCTGGACGTCGTGACGTCGTTCTCTACCGTTCCATGCGGACGTTGACTATTTGTAGATGGAACAGATACGACAATTTCCCAATTAGCAGACGAATCGTTCGCCCATAAATTGACTAATTTTCAGTCGGATAAATTAGAGCAGAAGTCTCGAATCTTGAGGGGCAATGTTATACCGACGAATCTAGGAATGTTAATGAAACTTTAACTTAAAAAAAGGTTTAAATTATATAGATATATATAAAATTTAGATTCATTGTTAACTTACATCCAAGAAACAAAACGACGTCATACCCGTAATATAACTAATATAGGTATACTCGCTAATGAAATTTGAATGGAGTCGTCTAATAATTATCGGTATGAATGAATTGTATGTTTAGAGAGAGAAAAAAAAGACGAAGTAGATATCGGTTGGTCGTAAGAATACGTTCCCGTGAAGCATCCCCAGCAATTTGAGTGACGGTTAACGATCGTTGCCTTAAAACCGTGACATCCGCACGGCGAAGGTAGCCACTATAACGTTATTTGCGAATGGGGATATTAACATCCGGTAGCGGGATTTACAACCCCATTCACGTGACTCCTGAGCCCCGTACAATTTTGTAAAACGAAATGTCTCGTTAGCAAGTTGGCTACAGTAGAGCACAGGGGTCCCGTTCGCGGTTTTACAGCGGTCTAAATTATGCCGGGACGTACAGTTATGATGTTAACGATCTCGCCCGGCATTGCACGGCGCGTAGGTACCTAACGTTGCATTCTGTAAGAGCGCGATGAGATGTGACGTAAAGGAAGAAGTTCTTAAGGGATGAGGAGCAAGAGTAAGATGGCTCGTGGTTAAGCGGGCGGATGGAAGGGGAAAAAATTATAAAAGAATTGAAGAAAGGAAAACAAGAAAAAACCAAGGACCTTTGCCCGTCATTCCAAAGAGCGAGAGTCACGATTGAAATTCCATCTCGTCTCTCAAACTGTCTCCGAGGGATGTCAGGATGCCAAAAGACATTACGAAGACAGAGGCCAGAAAACAAAATTATTTTGGCGGCCCCTGTAAATACCGGTAGAGACGTGTGACGTAGCTCGATGGCAAAGAAAAATGAAGTTAAGGCCATGTGACTCTCGAACACGAAAATAAACGGCGTAAGTGCCAACTGTAACGTGGGACTCTCGCAGCGCGTGGTACAGTGGACTGCGTGGTGGTGGAAGCTAATAAATAACCTCTGGTTTATTAACGGGACAGTATAGAAGGGGGAGAAAGTGGTTAAATTAGCAAGAATATTAGTACAGACTTGCGTTACTCTCTTGCTTCGTGGTTTTGAGGGTGTATACGTATATGAATGTACGTACGACTATACTCGGTTGCCGTTAATACAGGGAGGTATCTAAGAAACTCGATGGCTCGCTATCTATTTCTAATGAACTCGCCCAATTGGATAGTGACGCATTTTCATTAAGCTAATATGATCGTTAATTGCGAATGGACCGAGATCGGTGCCAAGAGATGATCCTTTTTAAAGCAATAAATGTCACTCTGGTACCGTTTCCATTGAACGCAGTCTCCTGTAAACGCTTGAACGGACTCAGCGTTCACGTGCTTGACGCTGTTCGCTATTTTCTGGGGTAATATATACGGGTACACGGTAACAAGCTGGCAACGTTTCTAACTACTGTCCAGGTTGATATATGTGACGGAAAATTGTGGACGAAGGGAGACCAAGGAAGCCAGACTTCCTTCTAGCGCTGCAAAGTGGGCGGGCGGTACGCGTGGACCACATAACTATTTTATTTAGAAATTATTTCATTTGTCCCCGGTATTCTAATTAGAGGGAGCCATTTCTAAGCTGCACAAGCGCCACGGTTCTAATTGCATTACGGAAACATGAGTCTCTGTGCGTTTAATATTTTGCGAGTCTACGTGAAACTTATTGCTACCAAGAAATTGTTATACGGTGCATATATGCGCATTGGGGAGGATGAGTAGAAACTGTTATGAAAATTGTTGGTAGGATTTTACAATATTTTAAAAATAATACACGTGCCATCCTGACTCGGGAATGTAATATTATATTAGTTTTAATTGAGTTTTGAATCACGTACAATTACTAATGTGCGGGAGATCTACGCGTGTTCAAAAATACGTATATCTGTGAATCCTGCAGATGCTAACTCGACGCGTACTCCTTAAACTTGATTTGTGCTCAATTACCGTACATCCTCTATATACAACGTACCCTTTAACTCTTCCCTCTGGCCTCCTTGATTCTCTTATTATAAACCAGCGAGAAGGACGACGCGAGGCGTCGCAACGTGCTGCAGCCTCGTCTTATTTATATGCGAACCTCGCCGCATTCGGGAGGACCGTGAGAGTGGAGTCCGGGGTTATCTGGCAATTCATTTTGCATTTTATATCCGAGCAATGTCCACGAGTAAAGCAGATACGCCTCTTCACCGGTTTCGCCTGATTCACCCTGGCCAATGACTAACCTGGATTATTTCGATCTCGTCTTTCTAAAGTTAGCCAAAGAGATTATCCGTACCCACCTTGCCTTGGCGTTACAGTTCGTGGTTCGCGAGATACGTACGTTGGGGGATGGAAAAGGGATGCTGAGGGGGAGAGATGGGGGAGGGAGTGAACGAGTAGGTCGGCGATGGTTATACGTACAAGGATTTCGTTTAATTTTCACGGTAAACAAGCGACCCGGTTGGGATAATAATTCGGATGGTGGCGCAGCTGTGACGCCAAAAACATCTATCAAGATGGTGGGATAGTCGGAAGCCTGTTGGATCAGTAGGAGAGAGTCCCTCGACAAGACAAGTCTAAGCCCCGAAGATGCCCTTCGCTATCTTAACCCTTTCTCGCTAAAACCGGATTTAAAGGAATTAGCGTCCATGTTATGAGCAGGAAGACCCGTTCCTTAACGTAACACGGGGCCTTTTCCGACCGGAAGTCCATTTTCTCAACAATGCTCTTAGACCTTATCGACCTATTATATGCATATATTCATACGTAAACGGTTAAAATTTTCTGTATTATTAGATACATATTTTTTTTTTTATATTTCGAATGAAACTGCTATATCTATGTATCAATTGAAAATACATATCATCTGTCCCATCTATGCCACCATCTATATATTAATAATATATTTTAGTAATGCGATATCTGCCTTTTCTTGCAACTAAATTTAAAGGATTTTCGTATTTATCTATCGCACCTGTAGTAGAGATGGAAGCGTCTCCTACAGTAGGTATAGTATATGCATACAAGTTGACGTGCGTTAACGATGCGCGTAAAGTTTCGCCAATAAAACGCAAGCGTAGGTATAGATATATTGTGAGAGAGACGCGGCTTCGCCGTGTCGGCCTAGATGTGAAAATCGTAAAGTAGCTACATAATAGCACGAATAATCCTCGCGGCGCTCCGGGATCTGAGATTAAGCCTGCGTAAAGTGCAATAGTAATATTTACGTGCGCTATCTGAAAACTATGTGCCGACTTACTGCCTCCGAGTTATTCATGACGAGCAGCTTGCGAATTTTCTGCTAAAGAAATTTTCTAAATCGATCCTCCCCTTCTCATTATCTCCCTGTACCTCCCTCTCCTCTGTTTTCTTTTTAATACGATATTATTTTCGCGTCCTCGATTGCATCCTTCGAATGCATTTTTTAAACCTCCCATTGAGATTCGCTATCTCACTTGACAGCAGATTCCCCAAGATAATCGATAGGTTAATAAAATTGTAGCGATACACTCACGACCAACCAATTGAGAGTATCAATCCATTCTACGTGACCATAAATCACATTGAATATATTCACACGAATTGTGTTGTGCTTTGCGATAAACAGGCTACGCGTGTGCTGCTACATATGTGAGATCCGTGCTCGACTGACGTCATGAGATTGGCTCATCACCCTCAATGTTTTTCTTTTTTTTTCTCCTCTTTCGTTACTATAGGGAAACAGACCACGAACTATTTTAGCGTCTGAAAATTCCCTTCCGTACATAAGTATGTAAGCAGCGCCCGTGCGTATCTTGTATACCTACACCGTTAAACTCATCTACGATAAAAGACACACAAACGCCGTCGGACACGACGTTAAACCTGGGGAACGTACGAGCAGGAATTAGTCGTGGAACGCGGGAACATGCGAGAGGCCATTAATTTTCTCTCGTTTATCAGAGAGACGAGAAAGGCTATTCCTTCTTGGAATTGCCGGCTGAAAATGCATGAAATATGATTGGCCGGCGGACGCTCGTGTAGCTAGATGTAAAAATCGCCATAAACATTATTCACAGCGAAAAATACTTATTATTGAATGACCCGTATCGATTTTTGTCATTGGCAAATATTCCTTTCCTGTCCATACTGTCTCGTATGCAGTATGGCGTAATATATAGATATACAAGATAGTAACACGTGTCATGTATACTTATGTACGTAGTAGATACATATGTCCCATGCAACCGCGAGTACATCTAAAGGCATAGAAAAGTAAGGTGTAGGAACTCACCAGTTGTTAACTTGAAGAATCGTCAGCCCCGTGTCCTGCGCCAACTGTTTTTTCTGGTCCTCCGAAGGATACGGATGCTGAAACAAAACCAGGATACCGATAAATACCGGGAAATGCGCTCGTATAACGTAGCGTCGAGGTAGCTTGAAAGCGATCGGCTCTCAACTAAACTTATTGCGACGTCAATTCCATTGGCCGATGTGCATCGCCGGTCGCGGTTCGTAAATCAACAAGGTAATGTAAATAAAGTAAAAAGTCAAAAAAAGAAGAAAAACACGGATATATATATAAGCACTGAGGTAGGGGAAAAGAGACGAAAAACATGAAAGGAAAAATCAGGAGATCAACAGTCCTTACGTGTACGGATGCAGGCATAGCTTTGTGTACGACAATCTGACCATTCTTAATGGACTAATGGCACATAATGATAGAATTTCTGTATTTCACCTTAGTAAGTATGCACGACGGTATATGTACCTGCGTATGAGCACAACCGCGCACGTGATGGTTCCCGCATTACAAGCGCAGTGTCCCCGAAGCGCACCTGCGAAATATTATTTATTACCCAGGACAAAAAAAAAGATAAAAAGCGTCCGTTCGGTGCACCGTCCACGTTTTATCGCGAAATGCATCGGCGCAGATGCGTTGCGGTTTCTACAGACAAACGATCTTCCACTATTCTCTCTCTTTCTTTCTTTTTCTTTATTCATACGTATATCTATCTTCCTATATACCTCATTCGCTTCACCCTTTGACGTCCTACGCTTCGATACTATCTGATACTGTATTTGTATACAAACTCTTTTCCTTGCTACAAATCTCCAATGTACATTGCCCGAATAGATGAATCCTACGCGAGGAAGGATTCAACCGGTACGCGTTACAATATAAAAATGAAAGAAATTTTTATAACGAGAGTTGGTAACGTGATCCTATAGTCACTTTCGCTAACTTCCTGGTTGAATGCTGCATGGGCGATCATTTACGTCACGTGCTACGCCAGGATAATCACCTTCTGAGAAAATGGGCAGTATCTTTGCTTCGCGAAAAATTCACGCAGCCAATTGTTTCCTGTACACGTAGTGCACTCTGATAAACGCTAGTCCTGAGCTCCTAGAGAATCCACGCATCAGGAACGTGCGTGCTAAGTCGCCGAAGAGGCGGACATACCAAACGCATGCACGCATGCATGTTGTACACCATCACGTAGAGCAGGATATATCTTGGGTCTTACGGTATAAACGAACATAGGACTGGAAACCCGTTTTCTCAAGGGTGGCTAAGCTGGAACGTTGGTACTATCTGATTTTACAGCACCCGGGTGAGAAATGACACTGTGACGAGTAGATAGCTTCTGGTAATCTTGATAGTAAAACCTGATTCGTAAGCCGCGAATTCGAGGCAAGTCACGCAGTACTGTATACGTTCTCCGGTTCATCTCTTTCAGTCGGTACTCAAGGACGAAGCTTGTATTTCCCAAAAGAAAATGATGCCGAAGTATATAAAAATTGTTAAAGGTAGCAACGAAATGTTGGTCGGACGTTAAAAGTTCAGGGACCAAGTTGTACAAGCACAGAGTACACAGTGGGTAATATGCATGTGTCAGAGTTACATGGGGTGGGAACCGCATCATATTTTTACATAATTAGCACGTGGCGCGGGTATTACATTCCCGTGGACTTTTTGTCGAAGCCTGCGGTATTTTTGGAAACCACGTTAGCGGTCGCAGCTCTCACCCCGGTATATCATGTTTCTTGGAGACGAGCCATGGAGTCACCACCAGCTAGCTGGTCGGCTAGCTTTATAGTATATGTGTTATAGGATATAGCTAGTCAGCCAGGGGCATTGTGTGTTCAGGACGAGGGCAATCGAAGCATGCGCAATTCTTATCCTAATTAAATCGGCCCGATGCATTGTCTAGGTGGTGCATCCACGAGAGATTTCCGTCTAGTGGTGATCGCTATAGCGAGAACACATATGGGTACTGGGTACATGGGGAAATTAGCGATGGCTGAAGCGTAACCCAGGAGCACAGAACAGATTCGATAGGACCGGTGAGTTTAGGTTGACGTAATAAATTAGAAGCAGGTGCATCGGGTGGAGAACTTGTAGCGGAAGTCACGATAAAGCAGGGGTGGCCGCATTAGGGAATGGAGAATATTGTCTCCTGGATCAGACTGTTGATGTATGCATAAAACAATCAAGATAATTGTTGAAGCTTCGTAGGGACTGCCTTGCTGCCCGACTGCCTGCTTCCCTCTACTGAATAGATGTAAGAGAGATGACCAATGCGAGACTGTTGGGGAGAGAGGGAGAGGGAGAGGGGAGAGAGAGAGAGAGAGAGAGAGAGAGAGAGAGAGAGAGAGAGAAGGGATGAGAAAACGAGATAGGGGAGGCAGGGAGAGAGAGAGAGAGAGAGGAGAGAGAGAGAGAGAGAGAGAGAGAGAGAGAGAGAGAGAGAGAAGGGATGAGAAAACGAGATAGGGGAGGCAGGGAGCTATCCAATTACATTGAAAACAATAGTCTTAAGTGCTAGAGGCGGCTCGCTCACTCTGGGCCAACCAACCCCTCTCTTGCAACCTCAATGCCTTTCCACTTCCACTCTTGTTCCTACTTCGTCTAACCATTGTGGAAAATTACGCATTGACAATCGTCTTTTATACGGAAAGTACGTAAAACTTGGTGAACTAACTTTCAAATCTGGAATATAATTCATGCTTTGACAAGTATTTAAAAGATTGTTACAGAGACGATAAGACAATCACGCATATAAATATTACGTATGAGGAATGTATATGATACTGTTTCACGTATGTAATATATCAAATATTTTAAATAGAATACGAAGTCATTTTTCTTTATTGCACGAAGAAAGTAAATTTTTGAAATTTTATCGAACAGTCGCAGAATTATTATTATAAAAAAAAACATACATAATTTTCGACTTCTTGCATAGATTTAACTCTGAACCATATACAAAGCGGTTAAGCAAGTAGGAGGCACCATAGAAGAATATATAAGTCTCTGGTATAAATCTTTGTGCTCATCCCCCGTTTTCGCAAGAGTCGAGCGACTGAAGAAATCAAGGCGTATCTCGAGAGGAAGAGAATTAACCCATTCAGGGGGTTCGAGCGGCCAAACAAGCGATAAAATGAAAATGAGCGGTAAAAAGACAATATGAAAACCATTTGGGTCTCGTCGCTCGGGGTGGGAACGAGCGAGGCGGAAGCAGGGCTAAGTGTGTAAATGAGTCCGTAGTTTAGCCCGATTGCCTGGAGACGACCCCTTCGCGGTGCGCTTCCCTCCTGGTGCTAGCCTCGATAACCGGAAACTGCTGCGTACCCGGAAGAGTCTTCTACCTACCCCTCTGCGATGGATATAAACTTTAATTAGATGACGATCCGCAACCATTCGACGAGGACACAACTGCCTCTATTCTCAAACGAGTATTTACGTTCTCCAAGTGTACCTGATGATCATCAGAGCTAGGCACTTTCTTCATCTTCGTTGCCACTGACATCCCATTCACCCTATGTCTCTCCGATGACATTTCCACGAAACGAGACACAATTCAGAGAATTCGAGAATTTCGCGGCAATTATTGTCGAATGGTTGGGGCGCGTCATCGAGCACCGATAATTTGCAAGCGTCGTTTCGTCGCATGCTGCGTCAGGTCGATGTCAGTGGGCGTGCACGGAGTCGGGACTGAAACTAGGGATCTCGGTTCCCAATGACACGTCGATGACGTCCGCTGCTGACTCTGGCTAACGAGCGGGGCGTTGGGGGCGTGGGAGCCACCAGAGATCGCGCCTCGTCATCACGCGCTTCTCCTGGGGGGTTGCTGGCTCCGCCGGTTCTGGATTCTCTCGTGCTGCTCGTGCTTCGTGGCTCATGGCCAGACTACGGACTCTACAGGGTTGTCCTGCCCGAACGGATCTCGCTGGGATTACCTTCGTCGAACGATTTGACAGTGGGGACCTACTCCGCTCGTTCTAGAGAGACCTCTGAAAGCGAGGGGAAGAGGGTTGAGAGGGACAGAGAGAGAGAGAGAGAAAGAATACGGGATGTTTCCAATGGAGAACGAAGGATAGATTGTTGGTGAGGGAGAGAAGAGGGTACCTAAGCTACGTCAGCGCGTCACTCACCCCTAATGCCTTCATTTCGTCTATCCTCCCTTTTCGGTATTTCCATAAGCGGCCAGAAATTTATTATACTCGAAGTTATTTGATTTTGACGTTAAAGAATTCAAATATACAGTAGTATGTCAAGCAAAATTGCGATTGTTGCCACTCTAGAAACTTTACAAATGAATGTTAAACTCTTCGATTTACATTTAAGAAAGCGATAATTATCGATAATCGGGAAATAAAAAAAGTAAACCCCTTATAGAAAAGGATGCTTGTTAAGTTTCAATGGATTTACCCCGAAAAAGATGAAATCCTAAAAATGTCCAATAGAAATCGTACAGGGACCATAGAAGATTAGATTTCCCACGTGATGGGTCAGCATCAAGAAGAAGCGATGTCCCTTTGTATGTAATTATGAGGAAACACAATGGAATGTATGGAGGTATGCACACGACATGCCTTGCCACAAGGATTGTCTCGATAGGAGATAAGCCGAGCCCAAAGATGGTATGCTGGCGCAATGCTGACTTGGAGGTAAGGCAACGAAGCAACCAGGCAACCAGGCAAGCAGGCCTAGGCCACGAGGAGTTATATCTACCCAGGATATCGTGGTTGGATCTGCTTCGTCACTGTGTCGAGCTCACTTCTGTCAGTCAGCGAAGCTAACAACTATTTTTAAGCTGTCCGCATGAAAACTACATCCTGTGAAAAAAGACCTAACCAGCTACGATCATCCGCGTCCGGTTTTTCCAGATGATCGAATGAGAAATCCATGAGAAACACGCAAACCTCTCTTTATATGCAACATCGAGATGACAAAAAGAGACAGTCTAAAAAATCTGAAGTATTGACACATTTTCTCGGTTAAGAGAAATTTCTTAAAAATACATAGATCAAAGGTCAAAGTTCGTAAAAGTTAAGTGAAACGATCGTGACTCTAAAATCAATGCAGTCTGGTGAATGGATATATGAGGAGGGCGTGGTGAAGCGGGTCTCTGTGACACAGGCACCTCAATCACCCTGCGACGCCCAGACCTGTCATTATCACGCGACCCCGTCTAGCAGGGCCTACATGAATACCGCACCATTCCGTGTCCCAGGAAGGATCCAAGCTCATGGTCAACGTTAGATAGGAGGGTCAGAGGGAGAGGGAGGAGAGAGAGAGAGAGAGAGAGAGAGAGAGAGAGAGAGAGAGAGAGAGAGAGAGAGAGAGCAGAGAGAGCAGAGAGACATAGAGGGATGAGAACATAGAGACACAGTCAGACACCTCCTCGTCACTTGACCAAGCTAGGACACACCTCCCTCATTGTTTCCTCCTGAAGGAGAATGCGATGAGAACATCAAGGAACGCCAGGAGTACCAACTACCTACCTCTCTACCTAAAAGGCTTTCCTCTAGCTCTAGGGGAAGGTTCAATCTCACCTCCACTCAGAGCTGACCCCGTGGCTTTGTCTCCCAATTTCATTGATTAGGGGACTAGTGGCTTATCGACCTGGGAACTGATTGTGTCGAACTAATGAAACGACTAAAGGTTACGTGCGTCTAATCTCGTGTAAGAAAATGGAAGTGGAATAGTACTAGGAATCCCAGTGAGTATATGAGGAGTGTCAAAATCGCGAACTTTAATGGCAAAGCCTGGGGGCCTTTGACAACAATTTTTGATGACCATCCCGTGTGGTACTCGACTTATGGGAATAGGGATAATTACAATGTTTGTAAGTTTAGATATGGGGCGGATGGTGAACTCCTCCGAACCCTCAGGCAGCAATTCCCCGTTCATGCTTGCGCCAGAACCCGGCAATCATCCCCAGTCAGTCTTTCAGTCAGTTCTGTTGCTATTTAATTATCCATTTAAAGCATATAATTTTCTCCGGGGCCGATTGGTGCTTGGGTTTCGTCCAATGAAGCTCGTGCACGAGGGTCCGACCTGTAAAAAAGCGTGGGAGTCTCCTAACAAAGTAATGCGAAACATCATGAGCGTCGCTCGACACGACTTTCCTTATGAATCCCACCGAATCAACCCCATAGAATATTCCTTCTATGTACTACCCCTACCCCTCTAGGATATCATTTTCCATCCGCGCTCCATATCATTATCGAAATACTGGCAACGCAAAAAATTTTACAGCAGACGGGGATTGGCATCAACCAAATAATCTGTACCAGCAGTTCGTACAAGAACCTACGTCCCCCCATCGACGGGTTTTGCCATGCAGAGAGAACCCCTCTATCATTGCCGTGCAGCTATGCATAGATTTCGGAAAACACGCCCTTCACCATGGACCCAGTCTGTAACGCGTATAAACGAAATAGCTGTTAGGTGATATTGGTACGGCGTGTTGCGGAGCTATCAATATATTTTCCCTTCCGTTTTTCTCGTGCCAAGGGCAACCTCCCATAGTCACGTCCTCGTCGCACCCACAGTACCCAGACCCTACCCGTTTAGTGTCAATTTATTCGGGATTCCCGAGATTCCGAGGCTTTACCGCATGCGATCAACCCCCCCGTTTGCATAATATTGTATTTATTTCGTCTTGTAACCCCGTCTCCCTATAGGCAGCTACTTGCTTCCCCGTGCGAATGGGACTATACAGGAGCCCCGAAATGGGCTATACGGGTTACAGGGAAGCTTGCATCCACCATTCAACCCGGGCAATTTAGTTGGAGCAATATTAGATAACCCTAGAAAATTTGGTAAACCCTGACGAGCGAACCATAATAGCACTAGGTCGCTAGTCATGACTCTACAGCGTTACTCGGTACGAATTGATTGTAGCGTTATCGAACCGATTCATGAATAGGCATACAAGTCGTTATAGATATAAGGGGAAAAAAAAGTATACAGGAATATCTAAAAGTAGAAAACCAAGAAACTAACAAGTTCGATAACACAAATCGCCAAAGTTACTTGACGCTATCAAATTGCCCTCGGCCAATACTACTTGTTTATTATCTATCCGTGTCCCATAAAAGCCTCAATTGTTTTTCCGATATGAATAAATGTCCGCCTGGAACGCTCCAGACCTGATACGCCTCCGACAACCCTCGCATTCATGGGACAGCACGGGGTAGGTAGTGAGTAGGTAGAATATGCCCGCTGTCAATATGTCTGTAACGTACGGATGACTGAACACGATATTCCTTCAGAATTTTTGTCCTCAACTTTCTTCAACGGTTTTCGACACTTTTCATTATATACATGAGATATTCGCTATTGCTACGAAGGGATGATTATATCCTTGATATACAATCTATATGGCTAGTACTATATTTGTATTATTGCAAACGTTCAGTTTAATATGAAATTCAATCGGGTAGAATGCAGAACGGATCAGGAAAAAGATTTCAATCAAATTTGACAGCAACGATCGACGTAGCTAGCGGCAAATCATCATAAATGAATTACATGATAAACATCGCTTCGTATCGACAAAATTGAATATTCCGACTCGAGATATAATTTTCAAAACTTATTGGGGCATACTAATGATATACAATATTCATAATGAGAATGCCAGTCAGACTATACCAATTTACATTGGTCAACTAGAGGAATATTTCGAATAGAGGTACCATATCCAAAATAGCGTCGATTTGATTGACAGTACGTTCGATGGTATAAATAATTTGCTGATCAGACAAATTAGTGGTACCACTTGTCTCTGATTCCGTATTCACAACCTAATTTATTTGTCTGGAATATTAATACATTACTGCCATACAAAGTGACAAAAAATATTTTGTATTTATTTACATAGACGTAAAAACAAAGGACCATAAATATATAAGTATACCAATATGCTAGTAGTATGGTAGTTCGAAGCGTTGCATTTCTGACCTGGAAAATTGATACATCAGGCAGGTAGGTAGGTATAAGCCATGCGCACCTGTACAGAAGCATGCCAGCAAAATGTGAGCCGGGCGGACAGGTGATTGTCAGTGCTTGGAGCAGTGCCCTGAGCTCTTCATAGATCATCGCTAGTGAGCAAAACACGCTGGAATTTTGCAAAATGCTCGTAATTTCTAGAGAATTGATTGACAGTGCAAAACACGGCCGCGGGATATGGGATGTGAGAGAGGATAGAGTATAACTATACATATCATATATTGCAGCTGTAGTAGCATAGATAATTCGAGTGTATTAATCATATAAAGCATATTAAATATTTTCAAAATTTTCTTCCAAACACAACACACCTGTGGGCTAGACTGTGGGCGATGTTCGCTTGTGTAAAAATGACGCCTCATCGAATTTTACGATCACCCCGTTAAAATGGGTTGCGCGTCATTTTCATCGACGTAATCGCGTGATTATCGCAGGTGTAAATGAGTTCGCGGTCGACGCTATATGTATACTTCCTACTTTAACATCATAATGCGTATCCGACGCGAGACGAATCGTACGACCGGTTTCCACGTACGTAACGAGATTCGAACGATGCGAAACGAATTTGCGATTGTACCTCGTCGGAAATTTTCGTGACGTCACGCGAAAATACTATGACATTATATCAAACCTAAAGATTGCGGTAATCTCGTAACAAAAGGTATAGGACAATTTTGAGTTATTATTATATATAGATATACGTATACTATAATACAAAGTACGCTGACTATATGTGTATATATATATCCCGCAAAGATCTATCGTATTGTTGTGTATCGGCAACCACTAATTGTATAAGAAGCATCCGCAATGAAAGGATGGCTTGATTACGCCGCGGCAGACTCATTGTCTTGGTCAATTAAGTTTGCGAAATTTAGCCGTAACCTCAGGCGGCGCCATCCTCTGTTATCCTTGGCTTTATAAAAAGCCCGCGACTGGATCATTATCGTTATTTAATATCCCGTCATTAGTGCATTCTAGTGCCACTCGAGAGTGTTGTTTATGTACCGTATGCCGCGGCTTTTGTGTCAGAGTGGGTGCTCGCCTTTTTGTTGCCGCACGATGGAAGGAAGCTCTAAAGTCCGACTCGCTGTGCTACGTGCGCGAACGCACTGGATGGGTTAATTATCATCGAGGATTGCGCTTTGTGCTGTAATTCCTTGTTGGTTTTCGCGCAGTTCCTCGGTTGATCATATGCGCATGCGCATAAAACATCTTATATACGTAACTACCTAAGGCGGTTATCTCCAATGATAGGTCTGACGCAAAGATCCTTATGCGCGTTGTTGTCTCAGCCCAAGATCCAATTGGACTTACATACTATACATATATGTATGTTAGTTGGATCTATACGCATACCGTGAGGTACGAATTCCAGTGAAAGACGTGCCTCGATGATCAGACTTTTTCTCATTGGACTTTATACATCTCTTTATATCCAAGTAAAGGAGACTGTCTCTTAATTGACATCGCATCCCAAGGGTATATAAGGACTATGAACGGTACGCCCTTTAATAATTACTAAAGCGACTCGACGCAGTGTCGATTTCATTTTAATGATACCCTGGACACGCGTGACGTGCACTTACATTATTGTTAATGCGTTTTGTGCTGCGGGATAACTCTGTGCACGAGACCAGTGCGGATTGAGAGCCGGATATTTTTATGTGAAGCCCCATTCAATAATCCGTTGGCTGTTTTATGGCTGCTGGCACCAGTGACGTCACATAATGCACGCATTTATTTTATTATATATAGTTATATATGGATGTACGGGAGTCCACTAGCAGTCGCTGACTCTTCTACCAGTACTTATACCGATGTGAATTGGTCTACATCCAAACGCGTATCGTCCCTGTGTTAGACGGTACGCTCGCGTGCATTTGTACGCGGTCGGATTTACCGTTGTTCGGGACCCATTACGTTCACTTCCTGTTTTTATTTATTTTTTATTCCGGTTATTGACAGATGATGTTTTCCCGCGCTCGCTCTCGTGCGGTTTACAACGGATACGCAATACGCCCACTGTTGAACGCACTGTTCCACTTTATATTAAAGCGAAATAGGCTGTGGATATATGACGTAGTCGTCTAAACATTTATGGGATAATCAATTTTTTTAAATTTGTTTGAAACATTTTTACTCGTGTTAGCAATGAAATAGGTGAAAGGTGTCTAAAATTGCATAGCGAATAACACCGTAAACTGCATGGAGTGTCGAACACCTTTTCCCTATTTCTATGATTACTGCTTATATAGAATCGTAAACTTGTATACACCAGGTATAACAGTCAAAAAGGAATGGGTTGATATCTGCGAGTATCATTTGCAGTGAAAATAATAAAATGATCGAAAAAAAAAAAGTATAACATATAGGATTGTTACTTCGTTATGGAGAGTAATACAATGTGGAGAGAGAACCGACTGTCAGCCTACACCGTGGGGTCCAATAAGCTTGGTTATGCAAACAAGACGGACGCAACGTAGACGGAATTGCGTGGAATCGCGTTACCATTATTTATCTCCTCTCACAGACCGGAAAGAAAGGTACACCTAACACGTCTTCCCTTCTGCAACAAAGACCCCCACGCAGAAATTTGCATGACTCGCCGCCGCGTATACCTGCGTCTAAGGGACGTCCCTTGATGAAGATTAGATTCAGTCTAGTAAGTTACTTCGCTTCCAGAAGAGTAAAGGATAAGGGTCATTCTGTATAGATTGACATAAGGCCTAATAACATCTATAGATATACATATGAACGCAAGGGTCTACATTTGCCATAACAAAATATATAAACAGATCACCAATCAATTGCCATACGCGTGTATCATCCGTACACCAATTCCAAAAAACATGTGAAACTGGATTTTGAGCTCTGGGGAAACCATAGTCCATGGCATCGTCACGACTTTACGTAATTAGACTGGAGTAGAGAGAACGTAGAGGCCATGGAATCGGGCTGGCAGACTATATACATATATATACTATATAGACTATATACTGTATATAACGTTGAACTGTAGGTATAGACCCGTAGACTGTGGAGCATGGCTTTGGGCCAGTCTCTCCTGCAATTACCGGTGGGCAGGGCCTCGCTGCATCCTGCTGCACAATCAACCTCTCTCTACCAAACAACGTCCGCGGGACGCTGCACAAATGCACTTTGCTCGTTGCGTTAGCCGGAGCAGAGGGTCCCACGTGTCAGAGCGTAATACAGGAATTAGATGCGTCAGGAATAACGGGGGTAAACGTCAGGCTCAGACGCAGGGAATTGATTATGGGCAATCTGGAGTAGAATGCACTTCTACTAGGGAAAATACATCATAGGTGCATTTCAGGTCAAAGATGCAGATATACGTATACCTCGAAGGATAAGAAGACCAGTTTAAGTGTGAGGATGGGGACATTCATAATGGTCGAATATACAGGGTTGACGTATCTAGGTAAGATTCCTAGCGGAAGACGTATTCCTTGCGGACTTGCCGGAATGGTTTATCGTCGCTATGGAGTCCTTCGCGACTAGATATATGTCCTTCGGGGTATAACAGGAAAGTGGCAACCTGCAGCTATTTACGGGGTTGCGCCGGGGTGTTATGGTGCGGTGCAGTGTTGGTTTGTACGAACAGACGTGATACGGAATATATGAATAATAATGCGTCGCCTGTATATCGCGGGAGTACCACCTCCATCGCTTCTACCGGGGTGCCCGGTGTGATGTACTGCGAGACTGCGATACGGTGTGATTCGCTCTGATTAGCGCTATCTATAACGATAGCCTCTGTGTATAATCCTACTATAATCAACCGCTGGAGGATGTGCAGCGCGCGAAGATTACGTGCCTCGCGTATAGCCTAGGTGTACCAACTACAATCTACCCCTGGGGTATGATCAACCACTGCCGAAGAGAGTCACGCATGAAAACCGCTCAAGCACGCCGGGGTGAAGAGTATACCCGGAATAACTTTTAAATGAATATACAACTGCGCTGGGGGTGGATATTACACTGTATAAGGTATATGGAAGTGTATCCACGAAGACTGTGTTAAGTTCGCGCATATACCCACTGGACAGTTTCACGTGCAACTTCTCGCGATTCACCCTGTATATACGGTAGGATATATTATGGGACGAAGCGTTATAAATATGGTTTATAGGGGCGTCCAGCACGCGGTGCATTAATGCGGCTGATTGCCCGTACATCACTGTAGCAGTCTGGCACTTTCTCTCTCTCTCTCTCTCTCTCTCAGTGTCAATATGGCATATACGTATATCTCTCTTTATCTCCTGTACATCACTGTAGCAGTCTGGCACTTTCATACGGTAGGATATATTATGGGACGAAGCGTTATAAATATGGTTTATAGGGGCGTCCAGCACGCGGTGCATTAATGCGGCTGATTGCCCGTACATCACTGTAGCAGTCTGGCACTTTCTCTCTCTCTCTCTCTCTCTCTCAGTGTCAATATGGCATATACGTATATCTCTCTTTATCTCCTCTCTATCAGGATACCTCTCTCGCTCGCTCACTCACTGTACTCTCTCCGCGGGTTAGTCGGTTAGTTACGGGTGGCGGCCGCGCTTTATTAAAATATTGGGTCACCCCGAACGTAATATATCGAGCTTATAGGTATACGAGTAGGTACCCCGAAGGCAGACGGGACTGTGGGAGGGTGTTGCTCGTTACGGGCATCCTTTCAGGGCCTAAGTGGACGTTGAGTTCGTTAGCCAGTCGAAGAGATCGCGGAAGATGAACAGGACGAAGGCGAAAGATACATGGGCACCGCGTGTCCATGCCAGGACGCAATGGACCACTATACTCCATGACTCTTCGAGTACTTGACTGTACGAGCCATTCGCCATTCCCTTTCGATTTTATACTCTTGGCTAACAGGTACAGCGGGTAAGTAGATGTCACTGTACACGTGTAGATGTCACGTGACTTCTTGTTTATGATATTAGCTATAATGCATATCCTTTACGTGTAGAATAAAAAAAAAAGACGAAAAAGGGATAAATTTATTCAGTGAAAAGTCACGGGAAGTCATGCATTTTTTTTCTTAATCACGACTTTTATACCATGAATACCCACCCCTGACCGCGACCTACAGATAAGAAACACCCCAAGCAAGATATTCCTTATTGGTGCGCAATGCTTCTCCGATCTCTTATTTTTTCCCTCTTTTCTTCAATAAAGACTTTTTATCCCTAATATCTTTCAGCCATGGAATCGTTTTCTTTGTGCTCCACATAGTCAGTCAGGAAATTACCTTTGCCCGCGAATGAACCTTCACGGAATTATCGTACACATGAGGCTGTTGTCTGTATACAAGATATAAGGGTGAGAAAGGGTGGAGGGGGGTGGAAAAGTTGTGAAGTTCTGAATTATGCTAAGTTCCGTAGCCGATATCATTGGGAGAATTGTGAAGGAAAATATAGTTTCCCGAATAAGGGTATCTGCTGCTCTTATCCTCGAATCTCCCACGTTAGCAGCGTATTGATTATGGATAAGACGTCTTCGACGACGAAGGTTCAAGTTATTTATAGATTTTATGATTTCGAACTATCGGGTGACGAAGCCCATGGAAACTATAGAGAATCCGATTGAGTTGACTAATTTTCACGGTTTATTTCTGCTTCTCTCATTTGCTTATTCACTCTTTCACCGTCTCTCTTATCTCTCTCTCTCTCTCTCTCTCTCTCTCTCTCTCTCTCTCTCTCTCTCTCTCTTTACCCCTCTATCTCTACCTCTCGTTCGCATGCGGAGCAGACTCAGATCCCTGGCGTTGTCATCAAAATCCCAAAATAATTCCCCAGGAAAATACTCTGTAAATACAGAGACGCTGGTAAATGAATGAGAAATCTGAACATTGAGCCGTCAACGACGACATGCATTTCGCATTCTCACGTACGCCATGTTACACGCGTATATACATATATAGTGTACTAGGGCTTATTTGCGTATACCCTGATAGACTTCTCCAACGACTACCGTACGTCCCCTGATATAACTGCATTCACATGTCGGATCTATGACGCGTCGATGTACTGAGAGAAAGCCGGATTAATGTATCAGGATAACGTTATATAAATAGAACTTGCACAGATTTTAGAAAAACTATCGGAACAACAAGTTTACTATATCGATCCGAACGATCGCTTCATTGTTAGACGTTAGAATATAAAACGTACGTATACGTTATATATATATCAAAATAACAAAGATATCTTCCTTAAAAAAAATGTTATTTCTTTAATTACTTTCCAATGAATGCTACCAAGGATCACAATTAAATGTAGCTGCATACGTCATATTTTTTTTTTTTTTTTTTTGTTAAATGAGTAAAATAGATGGCCGACTCTCTTTTCCAAATATTTCGACGAGTCAGCGCCGACATGAGGTGCAAAGTGCGAAGTTGAAAGACATGGCGAATGCGCGTGCGAAACTAACAAAAGTAGCAAGTACTAGATGCGATATACGTTAGTTTGCAAAAGCGTCAGGGTCTAATGCCAGGAGTGCGTGTACGTCTTGATACATTGCGTCAAGTTGGTAGCGCAGCGTGTCACCGGGTCAGCGCGTCATGTTATAACATTTCAGTTTACACGACTGCTAATCATGTCGGCGACATGATACGTTTATGAGAGCGAGGAGAGACGCGACGGAATCAGCCGGTACAATACGAGCACAGTGCAAGGTAAAAGTTTAGGGAACTGAACCTACGCGGAGTTGATCTTAGATAAAGAATCCATATAGACTTCCGGTTTAGACTGCGCAGTGTTGGCGAACCTGAGGAGCATCGCCGAGCTACGAAAAGGAGATTTGAAGTGAAGTAGATTCGATAAAAAAAAAATTGATGGAGCGTCTCGGTGCCAACATCAGCCCCGTAAGTATGTCCTAAGTGCATTTAACGATTATTTTATATTAACGGGTGAATTTATTAGCGGCCTCCATTATCGGGGTTTGGACGCTCTGCTCCACGTCCATATGTATTTTACTTTACAACTGAACTAAGTAACTTCCTAACCCTTATATCTTTATCCGAAGGCAGCTACAGGTATCGTAAGATGTGCTCTTTGTCTCAGCGCCGACCATATGCTGAATACTTCAGGAGACTGTTGACTTTACGATTGGTATCAATGGCACCTACCTTTTACTAACTGAACGACCTACGTTGGTGTACTTGTCAATGAGTACTATATTTACGATCCATTATAATAAGCAATGCGTATACAGATATATACACGTTACGTGTGTATATACGTATATACGAAGATTTGTTACTGACTCATTCTACGTGCGTCTATAGGTTAGTCTTTATTCTATGCGGATACAGTGCTTCCTGGGTGGCGTTATAACTTTTCCAGAGATACGAAGGGATGATTTCATTTTATTCGTAGGGCTTGCGCAGGGTCTCTAGCGAGTAACTAAGACCTCTTTTCAATCCTGTTGGCGAAGGGGGTGCTTTCGGCAATGGAGGTAAAAAGGTGGAAGCGGCATAGCTGAGACCACAGGACCATCCAGTCGGGACTTAGAAAGGGGAGTGAGTTGGGGGTCGGTTATGCCGCCCCTGGGACGAGCCCTGATGGGGTTATGGGCCTCGAAGGCCTACTCTTTCTACTCGGCTACATCCCGTTTTCCTTCCATTCTATTCTATAATATGCTTGGAGATGTATACGTCCTGCAGGACGGCCGCAAATGCGTTCTAGATTGCATTCGGATAGGGAGATTCACGGCAATGGGCAATCTTGAATAAGATCGAGTCTGGATTTTCCGAGTGAAACGACCTGAAGGTCGCCGCAGAAAATTCTCACATGATTACATACTTCAGTGTACTCACTCGCGTCTGCCGAAAATAGTAGCCAAAATAAAAATCTCCAAGCACGTTTGTGACTTACCTGAAATCAAAAAGAAATAACAAATTAAGGCAATTTAATCGAACGAATCCCTCAATCAACTTAAGAACATAGACACAACGCGATAGAGTCTAGGTTCAGCATAGCGCTACAGTGGGACTCTCAAGTAAGAAAGTTAACGCGCTTAATAATAACCCGTGTATACTTAAGGTAAAGATAAAATGGAAATAAAAATGAAGGAAGGGTATTGCGAACCTTAACCGAAGAGATTTATGTTACGTGAACGAGAGAAAAAGGAAAGTGGATTTGCGGTGGGAATCGAGAACGACCCACGGCTATACAAGATCGTAATTAATAAACCGGTATGCTAATTTCCAACAGGACAGAAACGTTTTCTGTTATAGCTTCGGTATACTCACACATAGAGATAAGCTATAGGGTTATAAGCCACACCAAGTATGTACCTACAAACTGCGAGACAACGGCCTACAGAAGTCGTGAGGCCAAATCAAAATAGAGTAACATCCCCTGATATGCGCGGCAACCAGGGTGACACGTCGTACAAGAGGCTTTCCGGTATTTCTAGCCGGTAGACACGGCTTTGTGTTTATAAAGGGTACCTCACACAGCCGGAGGGTGTAACCCCGGCTTATTCATTCGCAGGAAGCAAAACGAAGGAAACGGATGACGCGACATGCAGATCATCCCCTCTTACAAGAGTCTACCATACACAATGACGCCAACCCTCTACTACGGATGTTCGAGCTGTTGATTTCTCGTTCCACTTTGGGCTTCTGCACTCCCTCGAACCTCTGCCTCGCGGCTTCCTTCGATATTACGTAACCTTCTCGTTTCGAGGCTCTCTTTAATTCATGTAATAACGGCGATTGTAAGTCAATACAAAGAAAAAAGTCGAAGCTAAACAAGGCATTTGTTACAAGGGTTACAAGAGATACTATACGGTCTTGTGCTCTGCCTTGTCATGTTTAATCATAAGTATACCTATCAACTATCCTATCACAGTATTACTAAAAGAAATAGAATATGCATCGAGTTCTAATAGTGCATAACCGTATAGACTATTTTTTTAATCGTCGAAACAAGACTCGTAAGGTTCGGTTAGTGTACATTTGATTACGAGACCCCCCACGGATATGCCTGAGTAAATCTTAGCTTCTTATCCCATACCCGGCCATACGTACTCATATGTTCGTATTAACTAAGTTGATCCTTTCCGCGATGTCATGAGCCTATATCTATATCCATAAGAGAATTATAATGGGTATACCTTACACTATGAAACGGTATGCGTATCAACAGCGTACAAGTGTATTATATTTAATCAGAATTTCGGTGAAGAAAATCGTGATATTTGAAGCTGTCCATGATTTTTATGTGTCCGGAAGGAGCAATTGTTTTTTTTTTTTCGCGTTGGCAAAACCTAAAAGATATATGATATAACGTTATTCCCCGATACCCATTCCCGGTTGTTCCATTCTCGACCGTGCCTTTTCTCTCTGGTAACCCCAGCGTCACTGGCACCCGTGCACCCCTACCACCACGCGTAGTGTTACGCTATGCTAAGTTTATGTACACCGAGGGATGTCTCCCTTGTAAAACCATTTCCAGATAACGCATCGCGTCCATTATATACCCCTGCATTATATATGGATCCATATCGTTGCCCGATCGGTTTATGGTTTTATATTTCTGTTGGGGTTTTACAATGATTGGAAATGCCGCGAATAGATATGTGTATATAGAATCTATAAATATATACATATTTATATTGGTGAATATATATATATATATATATATATATATATATATTGTATATATCGTACAGCTAGGATCTAAGGAATAGCAGACTGGCAGGAATAGGCGGCCACGAAGGAATCGGGAGGATATCATCAAAGTTGCATAAGCAGCTCTTAGGAAACGATCGCTTCGTATCCCGCGAGACCCGTGTCCTGCAGGACGCATCAAAACGATTACACGTTATAAATTTTTTAAAGGAAACATCCCTTAACCTCAACGACGTTATCCAGAGGCAAGGGCTCGTTCGTCAAAACGATTAGAAAGTATATACAACGTGCTGCGAGTATATCTGAAGTTGATAGGAGATGCGTGATAAAATTCACAGGTTCTCAGGACGTTTCTCAAGCACACATAGACATACGCCTAAGCTATCGTGCAGCTGATGCACGAGGTGCGAAGCAAATTGGTGTTTTAACGACAGCCAAAATGGCGTTCGTCGGTGGTGCGATAAATGCCGACAGCTCTTAACCAAATGCATTTTAATGCACCCGCTCGAAGTAGAGGTGCAGCGTTGCTCGATTCCGTGGTAGTCTGCAGGCCTACGCGACAGATATCCAAACCCAATCGGGACTCTCGAAGGAGGCTGGTTGACTTGTAGATTTATTGACGAATTTGGCCGCACATTTGTTCGGCAGGATTTCAATACAATTGAAGGGTTTTGCCATTGTCCCTCGAGCGAGGATCCCTTCTCTGCGTTCTCTCGCCGTTCGAGTCAGCATTTGGTATTGTAATAGCGCCTGATCTCCGCTACCCTTCGAGTGAGCCAGTTTCTTTTTCCGATCTCGCCGGAACGCGCGGACTCCTGAGGAATCATTCGCATCCTCTGGCGTTTCTCGTCGCGCTGCATCCTCGGTATCGGGACGTGTATGCATCCTTCGACCGGATCCACTGGCCCCCGGGCGGCGACCATCTCTCCGAGGGCGAGAGCAAGAACAACAGGAACGAAAGGAACGGCCGTAGGGCGGACTGTACTCACAGAGATCGGCCGGAGGACAGAGAGATGCCCTGGATGCGTCGGAGCGAGTGCAAGTGGAGGGATCTTAAGGAGAACGAAGGGAAGATGGGAGAAAACGGCGAAATGAGGATGGAAGGAAGGAGTTGGCCAGAGGCCTATACGCGATGCGTGCGAGAGATAGTGGCGGCACGTAGCGAGTGGCCGCCGTATCGAATAATTGGCTCCCGCGGCAAATGCACATCCCGCCCATTATGTGCATCACTGCATTGCACCGGCCGAACCGCGAATGAACTTGGCTGTACGAGCGCTAGAAACTTTTTGCCGTTTGGTATATATACATGGGCGAATGATCGATTGATCTTGAACGTGATTTTCTTTTTAAATTCGAAGCTGTATTAGGCTGGCGACGTCATGGGGGAAGAGGAATTGCCCGGAAATGGATAAGGTGCAGGAAGTAGGAGAAGTCGACTGGCATAGGACGTATGTAGTTGGTCGGATAGCGGCATAGTGCAGTCAACCGTAATTTCATCAACGGCGAGTGTGTACTGGGTGTTAGGTATATGCATTTGAATTTGATTAGTGGTTCGAGGGGGTGGTGACACCCTTTGCCACCGCAACTCGGACCACCTAGCTAGCGAGCGCCACCGTCGCCGCACGGTCGTGGCTGCAACTACTGCAATTATCCACACACGTCATACATGTGGCATTACAGCGAACCCTGTGCTGCCTGCGGTCACCCGGTATAACCCATACCTACTAGGATCTCTATCGGGATCAGGTACGCGTATATAATTTCTAGGCCGGAACCAGCTTGTTTTAAACAACGGCGACCTGACTTTAGACGTCAATCGGTAAAGGGCAATCATTTTAGCGCCAATGCCTGAGGCACGTTTCGATTCCGAAAGAGAATGAAAAAGGAATTACAAAAGTTGCATGGGAGAGAGCCGCATTTCCGTTTAAAGTTATAGCGAATGATCACTCAATCCGACGGCATCAATCACACGTTCACTAGCTGTTGTAACTCTTACGAGTGCAGTCAGGCAGGCAGCCAGTCAGGCAGTAAACCGTCTTTACGAGCTTTCTGCCTGTTTACCGGGCGGCAAACACGCTTTTTTAATCGAACAGGAAGAAAAAACCGAATATATTTTATCGTCCGCCCGCCGCCCCTTCCGTCCTACCCGGTACGCTCGCATGCACGCCTCCTCAGTCGTCCCAAGTTAGGTTTAATTAAAACCTAAATCGTATTTAACTGCGCCGTAAAACAAACCTGATGTCTTCGTCGGTAGCCGTGCCATTATTTTATTCCTCTTTCTACATATTCCTCCAAGAATTTTGACAATGCCAAACGAGACAATTAGGCAGCCCATTGTCATTCCTTAAAACGTTTGTTCGTCAGACTTTAATTGACACTGCGCTAACGTACAAATTGAAAATCGATATAAATCAATAAAGACATTTTTATGAATTACCTAAAGGACTTTATAAGCCTTCAAAGAAACTGTCTCGCGTACGAAACTCGCCATGGCGTCATGGCGCGGATGGCTACTCAACCGACCAATCCCTCTACTTCTCTCTGCCTTCTCTCTCGCCCTTATCCTCGTCTTCTGGTTCTTCGTCTTCCTCCACCTCGCGCACCTTCGCTCCGTCGAGCGTAGAGGCCATAGTGAAGGAGGAGAACCATGTATAGCCGCAGCAGCAATAACGACTAGGCCAAGCACCAGACGCTAATAACAGACCGTGCCGGGTGCCCATAGGCCATCCCAGGCAATGAAACGAGACCAAATAAAAATCCCAAGGAATTATTATAGTGGACGGAAACGCGCCGGGAGAAGAAGTTACATTACTACCTCGACTCTTAAAGTTTCCTAGATCGGTGCTCCTCGCTTAGGCGGTAAGTAGTTAAAGCGGTAAGTGCTGGTGGACGCCAACGCCACTTGGGTTTTTGCACGAGATACGCGCCGCGGGTCAAGACGTCGTCCTGCGAGTAGACCCTGGCCAGGAATCCCTTCATGGAAGAAGGAGAGAAAGAAAAGAATCGAGAGAAAAGAAAGTCAAAGTCTCCAAAGCGTCCGACATCGAACGTGACGGACGAACCGTGCGAGTCCATTGAAAATTTCGCAAGGCACGATCGTCGTCATGGGAACTTCGCAAATATATATTGCATTAGTGCCGAGACCGTGCTTATAGCGTTAAAAGGCACGCACTTGTACCCTCGGGATATATTCAATAATGGCGCAAGAACACAGAGCAGGGAGCCATTCCAGGGCAAAAGTGGAACGGAAAATTGCACGGTGGATAGGTTAGGTACGTACCCTACAAGGTACAAGGTACAAGGTACAAGGTAGGTACCTACAAGCAATGCACGAGAAGTGCAATGAAGATTTTAACTGGTAACCCGTTCGCAAGTAGTACTTTTTAGCATAAGATTTATAGTAGTGTCGCTTCGGTAGAAGGAAGCCGAGCACTTGCGCCAAGCCAGAAAAAAGAAATGGCCAGGAATTCAGCGAACCAATGGAAAAACAGGGATCCGATCAAAACTGCTGTCTGAACCAGAACGACGAAAGCTTTGCCACTTGCAAAGAGCGCCGATGCGCCAGAGCGTTATCAGCTAGTTCCCCATATAAATTGCAAGGAGGTCCGTAATTGGCACCGCGTCAAGGATGAGGACGAGGAACGAAGATTGTCATCGCGGAGGTCGACCTTGTCACAGGGAGATATTCAAACCTACGCTTGAATAGCAGACACGTACACCCTCCTCTCGCTCCGACGACGATCATCCGTCGAAGAATTTTTTTCTACAAATATCGAGGCTACTCACATGTCGAAGGTATCTATACTTAACATCAGCTAGCAGCTCGCCGTGCATAATTATCGCGATGACTTTACATGCATTGCGCTTCTTACGTCCGACTACGCACGATACGCGCGATATACAATGCAGTAAGGCAGATTCTTTTTTTTTTTCTTAACGTCACAAAAATCTCAACGAGGCTACTCCCTGACGTACGGGACAAAGGACCTTGCGCGATGACACCATGAAAGTTGACACGAAGGACTGTACCGGTATACCGATAAATAAATGAAATACCCAACATTTAATACCTGCTGCTTTGTTATATATGTCCAAAATTTAAAATACGTCTTCTTCCACCTGCGCGCATACCCCTTTTCTTTTCATTGTCCACGTCACCTCGACTCGGTTCACGTGGTAATGATAACGCATGCTAAAAGCAGCGATATTGGCACGTTGATTGCGATTGCCGCGGCCAAGTGCAAATGAAAGTGCAGACTGAGCGAGTGAACGAGCACGGGAGGTGGGTAACCAATGGTCGGCCCGTGTCCGCCTCCTCGTACTCCTCCACGGCCACCCTGGCGCTCAACACAGTCAACACAATCAACACTGGCAGGCAGCAGCGAGGTTGCTAACGCAGCTAATATACATGTATATATATTATATATGACGTCAGCGTGTATATGTATCGTGGCAAATATATATATAGCTATATGCACAGCATATAGATATAGAGCGACAAGCGAGGAACGTTCACGCACACCGAGTAAACGAACGCCCACACGTTGCCGGGAACACACTGGCGCAACACGCGAGATGGGAGGCAGGTGCTCCGCGCGCCATTGGCCACCTCACCAACATGGCCGTACCCTCTACCTCACCGACGACACCAACTCGATTGCACCGCCGTGAACACAGGCGCGACGTGTCTACAGACACGAGGGCCGACGTTAATTCTTGCTGCGCTCACGCCACTCGACTCTCCGCGCGTATAATAGGTATTACTGTACTGCGTATGAAACTTACCTAACCTCACCCTAAATTTGTACTTTTTATTTGGACGATTTTCGAAATACTTTTCGTTATTATTACTCGCTATTGTGCCCGCTAGAGAGGAGTTTCTCTGTGGATAGCCGTGCTGCAGTATTCAGTTGCACGTATATGTAGGTATACGATACTTTGGATCTTGTTGAACAAACTATTAGCGAGCTCACGCGAAACTAGCTCACGAGTTGCACCCCCAGGTAAGGGGAGGCACTTTCTGACCACAGACAGGATGGTTAATAATTATCGGCGCGGCAGAGTCCATTCGGAGTTTGAGCAAGTCGGCGGGGTTCCCTGTGTAAAAGATACGCGATCTCCCTTCCTCGTAATGGCCGCGCACGCGGCCAGCCGACTCGGCTCGACCGAAGCAATTAGAAGTACGAGGTAAACACAGAGCAGTGTTCTCGAGCGGGCTATTCGAGAGCCGCGTTATTTTATTCTCGCTCGCGCACTCTGTAATTAAATATTCGAGAGAGGAAGAACTGACGCTGACTCTCCTCCCGGAATGGCCGTTTGGAAGAGAAGGAGAGAGAAAGAGAGAGAAAGAGAGAGAGAGAGAGAGAGAGAGAGAGTAAGATAGCAATATGGGGTACCACACACAGTCATCAACATCCCTTCTAGTCACTATGAAGATCGACCTCCACCTTGAGCTACAGCGGTGGATACAGGAAAGATACGCCGCTTCTCTTCAGACTCTGCGGTGGCAAAGAACTGGTAAAAAGTATCTATACAGTGGAAGCTAGAGAGGAAGGACCACTGGAGAAAGATGAGCAGGTTGAAAATAAAGAAGAGTCCCAGGGGAGTTATGTTTCTATAAATCATCTAGTCCCTCAAATTGTGGCCTCGTATTTACGACCCTTCGACCCGCGTCCCGGACTCGCCTTCTTCACTTCTTTGTATTTAGCTGCGGAACGCATAACAACAATGTATGCGGAATTGCCGTTTAGCTTCCACGTGGGGGTAAGCGAAGTGGGGTTTTCGGACCCCGAATCCACCTACCGTAGACGTCACGAACGAGAAGAGTGCTTCTTCCTTAATGATCCCTGTACGCAAATTGCAATGGTACCATTGTCTCTGTGTGCACATAAATCGCGTTCCACGCACGACCCCGGCATAATTCATGATACGCGACACTAGCCGGTGCACTACTAGGAACTACAGAACGAGAGTATGTCCTTTAAACGCGCAGCAATTGGGGATGTTAACGAAAGCGCCTTCAAGGGATGCCACTGTTATACACGCTTAGTAGGGCCCAAATCGCGGTCGCTTTGCCTGCAAGAAAGTACGCTGAAGAAATTACCTTGAAATTCGTGGAATTTCACGTGACCGCGGACACGTCACGCGTTAATCCTTATAACTTCATCCTTTGTTTCCGTGGGAGATCGTATCCGAATCTAACCCGCCTGCAAGTTCGCCCTGCGATAGACGCGCAAAGAGAAGAGTGAAAAAGCGCCAGGTATGCAACCCGGATATACTTCACCTTGTGGAAAATTTGCATCTGATTAAGTGAATCCTGAAGCGAACGTGGGTGCTTGTAATGTTTTCTTTTCCTTCGCTTTATATATGCTCTTTGTACGAACCGTTTCTCTGTCTGTTATTTGATCAAAAAACTTGATGTCTGACGGTATACGCTTTGTGAGAAAAATCATTTTACACCGAATGAATTATTTCCTTTATTATTCTTCTACGGTACAGAAAGGATCAAATATGCAGCAAGCTTCAAGCCTTCGGGCGATTTCAATTTCGGAAAGATAAAGCCTGGTACTGCTATACATGTGTAATTTTTTCGAGGCTGTGTATAGGGATAAATTTAAGATCTCAACGCAGAAACGTACGGCGCCTATTTTGTATACAATAGTCCTTCCTTTCCATATGGACCCGATGGCAGAGGATGAAAACGAAGAGGGAAGGGGAAACACGGTTGCAGCAATAACGCGCTTTTCGGTAATGCAAAGAGTAATTAACATTCCTGTTTTAATTACAGTTCCCCCCTACGGTCCCTCGTTCCCCGCCGACTCCAACCTCTAACAACCCTCCCTCGTCCTCCGACTACGGTCCTCCCTCTTTATTTTCACCACCCCTTTCGTACCATTAGCGGACGTTGGTGCACGCGGAACAAACCCACCCGCTGGGCGGTCGGAGCACCCTGTTGTGTGCAGCAGCCCATTTTTATCCGCGAGCAGCAAATGCATTTTACAATTAACAGAATTAATACCGGGCCCACTATTTATTATGGATTCACGAGATATACGGTATTAGTGAAGCCGAAGTGACTCTTGATCATCGACACATTAACGCGAATTATTACCAAATGAAAAAAAAAATCATAAAAACTTCCACGAATTTATCGATAAATAAATCCCATTTACCTTCTGTATGAAAATACATACCTGACCGTGTGTGGACAAGAACGGAACGCACATACGCACACACCCAACACCGACAGCTATGTACCGTTATAAATATCGATCCACCCACGCCCCTACCTTCGTATGTTTAAATGCAATACAATTCTGTCACGGTAATAATCCATCGTTTGAAAATTTATCCAGAAAATGAAAAAAAAAAAAAATTATCAGAAAATATTAGGCGCAACATATTATGTCAGATACTTCAAGAGCTCAGGATACTCGATTCGAGAGTTCATTCGCTTCAAAGTTTCGTGCCGAAGAACTGAGCAACCTGGTGTCTCGATCAAGGATCGTGATCTACGGTTCGATCATTTATCTCAGTTGTCTCGCGGTGTACGCGTGGGCGAACTTCGATGGACGAAGCAAGCAGGCCGAGCATTCTGAGCTGCGCGGTACAAACGAACAAACGAAGAAACGAACGGAAGGACGTTACACTCTACGGATATCTTGGCCGGTTTAGTCAGTTTAGTGTACCTTGGACATCGGGTTGGGTTTGCACGTTGGCAGGTCGACGACGGCGACTGGCCGAGAGGGGAGGGGCGGGGAGAGGGGCTGGCTCCATTTTGTTTCTCTGGCGGCGTGTGGCGGCGCGATAGCAGCGGCACTCTGTCAGAGCGTGACGTTATCACGACACCCCTTCTACCTAGCTAGGGGGTGCCACCGTCCTCCACCCCGGGGTTGCGAGTAGGTACTACGCGGATCAAGCAGGGGTTGCCTGCCAGCCAAGCAGGCTGCCGTGCTATGGCTCTATATACTCTGGCAGTCACCCCTAGGGGTGGGAAGGAGGGGGGGCCTGGAAAGCTACGGTAGAAGGCTGATAAGATTGTAACAAGCCGAAGGAGTTAGAATTTCCTCGTGAAATGTGGAAAACGTTTGCATTTTAAAAGAATCCCTTTTCTTTTTGCTCACCGCCCACGCGCGATTCGCATCTCACGTGCTTTCGAGCGCAGAAGGGAATTTTCGAAATACGCGCGCGGAATTCCTACATTGAAAATGTCGCGATGGCAACAGGATACCATGGTCGGAGTGGAAGAAGGTGAAGATTGGCGAGAGCGATGAAGGTGGTAAGAGTGAGAGGGAGGATAGGACTCGGACAACCGGGAGGATGAGGAGGTGGATGTCTGGTGGAACGTATATGATTTCGGATCAGAGCCAAGAACATTTCAGTGGTCCCTCTCGGATCTAACCAGGTATGCAGGCGGGTTGAAAATAAGCAGCGACACGCCATCAACATAGCATCGCATAGCGAGGGAACCTCGCATTTGACTTTTTTGCCAGCTGGCAGCCTGTTATAGCGGCAGATGATCTCCGAGCCCGAGTCTCCACTCTTCTCCTTCGTTCCTCCTTCTTTTTTTTTTCTTCTCTTTACCTTTCCTTTTATTTCGACTTCTTATTTTCTCCGCGGAGAGAGAAGCGACCGAGGGACTCCATCATTTCTCAGAGAGACGCGCGCTTCCATCTGATCGTAAAAACGCGCCACTTTTGTACCCTCCGAGGGATATTATCCTTGTGCGTATAAAGAGAGATATTCTAGGTACGGTGAAACCGCGAAGCTTAACTGTAACCAAAAACTAGGAACTGTAGACGATTACAAGTTTGCAAGGTACGAGACCTATTCGATATATGTTGTCTTGACGATCGAGAGATTAATCAAAGCCTTTTATTTCTTTTTCGCGAATTCCCAAAATAGCAGGTGCCCGTCCAGGGATTATGAAAATTGCAAGACCAGTCCGGAGTGCAACAGTGACCATACGTGGAGATCGTAAACATCAATCTCACGCATCCACGGCTTGTAGTCTATCTCACGTGCAAGGAACTATTATCGGAATCGTATAGGCTTGTACTTCATATGTGCCGCTTGCCATATGTTTCGCAGGAAATAAAAGACTCGCGATGCGTCCCATAATGGATAATGCTATATTGAGGTAGCGCTATGGTAACGCGTAACTATCATGGAGTCTTTTGCCTCCAACGATGGGAATGCATAATAATAAAGCGTAACGATTACAGGAAAATCGAGAGAAGGAGGTGGCAGACGGGATCAGGAAAGTCTTTGGGAAAGATATCCTATTCGGATTGGACGTTCATAAATCTCGCCCTTTCTCCTACGCGCCAACGAGTGAACGGAGAATTCGAAAAAAAAAAAAAAAAAAAAAAAAAAAAAAAAAAAAAAAAAAAAAAAAAAAAAAAAAAAAAAAAAAAGAAAAAGAAAATAGAAGGAAAAAATAAAAAGTCTACGAAGATCCTTGTTTACGTGTCTGACAGAAATCTCCGATTTTTATCTTATTCCAGCTTTCAAACCGGTAACGAGACCCTGCTCGATTCCCAACTCAGTCACCATATTCCGTCTCCATCGTTATGGTCCAGCAGCTTCTATCCAAATGGGGCAATAGCGAATGAGAGAGAAAAAGATAAAGAGGGAAGGACAGAAAGAAAGAAAGGAAGGAAGGAGGTTGAAGAGCCGAAAGAGCGTCAAATATCGAGAAGAGTTCGGTTCCAAGAACTGGTCCGTCCGCGATGGTTGTTAGTTTCGGGTTTAAACTGAAATAATTAATCAGGCTGGCCTGCTCGCTTGTTCGGTTGGGTATCCATTACATTATACATCACCGCGGATACTCCAATTCTAATTTATTCACGGCGAGTCGGGACGAAACTTCTGTGTTCTCTCTCTCCTATAAATCTCTCAGGCGTCCCGTAATTGTCGCGATCTTCGGTCGGTGAATCGCAGCCAGAGCGACCGGTAACTTGTCGCTGTCCTGCCCTATATATTCTTTCGCCTTTTCTTCTTACTCACTAAAACGAATCTTTACCTTGAGTTCACCTTCTCGAAGGGATTACAAGTCTCTTCTGACACCTTAAACTAGCTCTTCGTATGTCATTCGAAATTATCAACGTCGACTCATTATGATAAACGGTTTCATCCTAATTGATAACCCTATCAGCCTATCACGCATAGACGCGATTGGGCAACGATCATACGAAATTTACTTGGATTGACGAGGAATCCACTGTGAATTTCGTTGAATTCTACAAGGGCGTCCCGACGCCATCAGACTCGTTTAAAGGGGTGATTCAGGCTTGGTTCTGAGCTGGTTCGGAGCTGGTTCAGACACTGTAAGCCCGCAGACGGAGAGAAGCACCTGTGTCCCTGCTCCGCCCTCAGCAAAACCGTCGACTAGATCGATGCCAGCGTTTCCTCTGTCCTATCTCCTCCCTCTTCCCCCATCACTCTCTATCTCTCTCTGTCTCGTACACGTGCACGTGGTCTCTCTCCATTCTCCTACCCTTTCTCTACGTTTCACTATATCCTTTTTTCACTCTCTTGCTGTTTCTTGTTCTCTCTTTATCTTTCTGCGTATCTGTGCTCTTGTCTCTTTTCATCATATCTTTCCGCGCATCTCTACATTGCGTTATCACGGGAAACAATGCATTGCGACGATCTCGAAAACATCCACTTTTCGTATACGAGAAACTCGCATCGGTGAACTTGGCTCCGATTTATCTTGTGTTTTGAGTGACGAAGTCCAGAACGAAGGGAACATCATCCTGATGAAGGTTCTGAGATCCAGTAAATGGCGCAATTCATAATAATCGTAAAACTGGAATAAATTCATGGTAGTAAAGTGCAGGATATCTTTCCAATCGAGTCATTAAGGGATAGTCACTCTTGTCGACCAGGGTGGTCCTAATTAATATTTGCCGGTTTATGAGAAAAGCGAGTTTTTTTTTTTTTTAATTTCTGCGTAAGAAACGCCAGAGACGGAATTGCTGGAATCTTACTGAGCACTTTGAAAGCACTTGAGGCGACCGAAAAATCATCGTCGTCTTGGTCGTCATTATAGTGGCATCGGATTAACGCGATATACGTATAGTAACGTTAAGAGACTTTAATGATACAGTTAACTTATTTTCAAGAGAAAAAAACCATCTTAAAAGTCTCACTTTTACAGTATCGTCAAAAACTTATACTAGAAGATACCAGAGGGCAGGTTCTCATTGGCGCGACACTAACAAAAAGTAGCTAATGTCACGAGGAAGTTTCCCTTTTATTATCGGTTTCTGGAAATTGCCGAATTGTATTTGTCCAGTGTCATCTGGCTATGTTACAGATGGAATTTGATTGGCCGTTTGCCACGGCCATCGCAGACTTGGCCTGCTGCTCAGCTCCTCTCATAAGTATCTACATATACGTACACTATAGTGTACATACAGTGATAATCCTATATCATCCACCAATTCTTGGATTCTATCTTCTTACTTGCTCGCATAATTTTATGGAGGGTCGATCCCACTGTATGGTAAAGCCAAAAAATTGAATTTACAAGAAAACGAAATAACAAAGCTTCTCAACAATCCCTGAGCAAAACGAGCATCTTCGTCTTTTGAACACTCGGAACTAGATCGATGGAAAAAATAATGAGATTTCAGCAAGTCAAAAATTTTGGTCGAAAAAAAAGTCTACCAGTCTTTGACCTACACGCGAAATCCTGGCAATCCACTCGGTCAGCCCAAAGGATTTCGCATTACGGTACGATACATTGGCATCGCGAAATAAAATCTATCGGCTCCCCTACGCGATAGGAAAGGAGCAGTCCCTTCTTGCGCCCACAT
>NW_014332923.1:435316-441848 GCF_000341935.2 Cephus cinctus | reverse complement strand
CCACTACCACCACCAATCCCGTTTCTTGCGCCACAGGATAAACTGGGATAAATGTCCCGGAAATATAGTAGCCCTGCTGGCAGCGACCGGAAATGGAAGCTTGTGGTCGGATACGGATATATATTTCGTTTGGCTCGGCGAATTTTTTCAGCCGTTTTCGCCCTCATAACAGTTTTTGATATCCGGAGGGTGATTCTTCGACTACTGGCATTTCTATTCCTGGGATACTGACATTACTAGCCACCGACTACCCCATGCTCCCCTGCTGCCCTTATCCCTACAGACAGACTTACAAACGCTACGACCATGTACGAACACCCTTCGATGGAGATTACTTAGCAAATGTGATTTTTGACGTCTCACAGGTTAGGTCTCCCTCGTGCATCTTCAAGCGGAACGGGTATACACGATATAGTATGCAGGACAAATATAGAATATATACTATACTAATTGCAAATTGTACGTATAAGAGATAATCGTTCGAAAAGGTCCTGCTACATTTCGCATCGTTTATGACTCGCGATAAACGAAGGTAGACGATTAAAAATCTTCAGAGGATGCCGCGGACACAGCTGGTAAAGGTAATTGCGCCACGTGACTGTTGCTACAGTAAACCAAGCAGCCCGAGCACCCACCTACCTCATACCTCCCCCCCGGGTCTCACTCGGTTCCCACCCCCGAGAAACGAGCAACGAGCAATTTCATTACTGCTTAACGCCTGTCATAAATCTCCGCGTGCGCCCCCTTGCCTCTGCCAACGCCATTTCTCTCTCTCTGCCCTTTTCCTCGTCTGGCTCTCTTTGCTCTCCTATCGCTTGGCTACAGACCTCTCGCTCTCTCCGAGTCACTCGCTGGTTGCCTTCAACTCCCTCTAACCTTCTCTACTGTGCACAGAGGGCTCTTTTTCCTTTCGGTATCTGCGTCGCCCGTATTCTCTTCTCTCTTTCTCTCCTAACCTTGGTCCCTGCGAGTGTCCTTTTCCATCCGATCGTGAGTCTCCCTTGCGAATACTCTTCAGCCGAGGCAAGACTGTATCGTCTCCCTTCCATTACCGTAGTCGCGGTGCAGCATCCCCCGAGAGGCCACCCTGGACTCTTGCAGCACTGTTTAAGGAGAAGTAATGACGGAAGGGTAGTTTTCTACCTCGCCGACGCTACCGCAGTGGCTACTCACCCTGAGGTCGAGGCTGGTCCTGCCTAGGGGGCATCTGGAGGATGGAGAACGCGAGTGCAAGGGAAAAGGTACAGAGAGAGCTTGTAGCTGCTACGAAGTCTCAAACTACTGGAATCACGGACAGTTTCCAGCCAACGATCGTGGCGTTTATTTTTCCGTCGCGGCTCTCCCCCGCCTTCCTCTCTACTCGAGAGAGACTGTCGTTAGACGCTTCATTACGCGCGCGCCTGGAATTTAGCCGCTAGTGTCGGCTACAGCATCGTAAATCTCGCGGATATACTTTCCTCAAATAAACGGAAAACACGGAGATTCTTGAGGGCAGCAACGCTGAACCCAATACCTCTGGCCCAGTGCGTGGTCGATCTTACACGCGATTTCGCAAGCGAGACAAAGCCTACGGAATGTCTACCTTCAGAGGACGAGGCTGAGGTATATCCGGAGTACTCAAAATACTCGTGACATCCGGAGATCTGCTGTGACGGTGTCACTTTTGCCCTCTCTTAACCTCCCTTTAAGCATCCCTCCTTAAAGCGACAGAAATAATCCCCGAGAGACCCAAAAGTCCTCTACGCACCAGCGCATCTCCCGCATCTGTCATCCCGAGATGGATGATTAATATAAAAACAGAAATACTAACGCGCTTCTACGCAAGGGACGCAGAGACGGACACGGGAGGGAAATAAATCTAAAAAAATGAAAAAATACTAAACCGAGCTATCGTGGGCCCCATGCAGGGAATATATGCAGATGAGGTCTACGTGGGGCTTCCGAAGAGGGTGTCTAGCCCCATCAAGAGAATCACGCAGAATTATATCCCGGACCTGCCCGATGCCGATCAACTTCGTTGTTTGTTCGGTCAAGACAATCGCCAAGAATTTTCAAGGATAATAATTCTCATGCTCAAAGGTGACTGCGTAGCTGTTCAAAAACGTTTAGAATCTGCCGCCTTGAACTCGCAAGAAAGACTACCCCGTGCAACACCTGAACGTATTTCTTGCTCGGATTGGAATGTAGATGGCATTGTGCGGGGCGCCAATGGGTTCGGAGGAGGCGTTGATGAGGCAGCGCGGTCCACGGATGTTTTCTATGCCTTCTGCTCATTCTCACCACGAGACAGCGGAATGCCTCTACGGCTATCACTATGCGACCACAAAAAGTTGGTCGACTGAAAAGCCGACGACAGAATGCAGGGTAGAGAGGGGTAATCCGACACGGTGCATAATATAATACAGCCTGGGCTCATGCACACTGTATAGGGTTACAAGCACGGAGCGGTTCACTATCCTTTTTGGCTACATTGTAGCTGAAACTCGTTAAACTGTTGCACTCAATGAATCACGCAGTTAAAGAGGATCGACGTGACGACGATTAAGTTTTAAAAAAAAGCATCAAATCATGATTAATAGATAACCCAAGTATGCCTTTGCAGTTGATACAATGATTTGTCACTCATACGTTATTACGAGTATTTCGTAGCTATAAAATTGTTCATAGTACAGCATTCCGATTCCATAAGTTCCGATTCCATAAGTTCCGGAAGAAGTCAATGTACTTTCTACGAAGGAAGAAAGTTCGCTATAAAAGGAAAGAATTTCATTGATTGCCTGTAAGCGTTGAATTTAATAGGCTCGTAAAGAGATGCAACACGTACTGGAGGCAGAACGTTCATCGTAATAGATCGCTAGTGAAGGTAACCTTGCAATCGATTGGATCACGTGAATGAAAAAAAGAAAAAAATAAAGACCGAAGACCACGAAACATAGTGTGGCTTAATTGAATTCGTTAAAAGGAACTTATCGAGGTTGCAGCACTCCTAAATCATAGGGCGGCTGCACGACGTTCACGAGTTCGACTCGTTTGAGATAACACGCGATAAGGAAGGAGATCCCGTGGTTTGGGCTTATGTATCAAAGGACTCCATCTAGCCGAGTCCATCCAGTCTGGCGTCAATGTCAACGACCTAATCATGACTAATGGTTCCTAGCGAGGCGCACGCTTGCTCGACCGGCTCGATGGTACACCTGGTTTCCCGGTATCGTACCGGTACACGGTATAACGCGGTACACACCGTTGTACACGGTGTGTCTCACATTAGTATTCTTGGAGACCAATCTGCTGAAGAAAGTAACCCTACTGAAAACCGTTAGACAATAAGAAATCAATTTCATAGTTTGACTTTGGAAGAAAAAACTGAACATTTAAAATTACCAAGCAACAACAAAAATAACTGGTGTGTTTAAATAAGAGGTTAAAGATACTTTGCACGGTGCATCAAGATTTTTAATAATTATCAAGGGATAGTAAAATGTAGCACCCTGTATACGATAATGGACTCTCCTCCCTCTCGCTTGAGAAAACTGCCAGGATAGGCAGTTTGTAAAATTATAATTCTCCATTCTCGGACGGTTAACTTGAATCCGTATACATACAGGAATGTATATACAGATGTATAAAGATAGCGAAGTGTGGACACCATGACGCTCACAGGACGCGAAAGCCTCGATCCTTATCGCGGCGTGTTTCTACGTTCAGCGATGCGCACCGAGAATTTTTGTCCAATTAGTATACTGCGTTGCGGAATCTTTCCCGATATAATCTTGGCTCTGCGAACCTCGGATATTACGATTAATGTAATTTGACGTCGGCCCTGACGCCAGGGACGGTATCAACCGCGCTAAACCTTACCGTGCCCAGAGCGATCTACGTTCGATCGGCTTGCTCTCCTAGCGATGTACACACGAGACCGGCCCGATCATCACACTGCTACGCAGCAATAAGAAGCCTCACTATGTAATGTTTAATCGTCTCTTTGAAACCGTCCTGTAGAGACCGATACCGGTCGCGAGTAACTCGAGATAGATATTACGTGGGGTCTGGATCGTTACTCCACCCTAGCACCTCGAGTCTTGGACTTGACTTTAGAATCCGGGAAGACTAGAAATTTCTAAGCGGATGCCTCTCCATGCAAGTCCGAAGCAGGCTGTAGCCAGACGATCTTCGGAGACTGTAAGCTCTTATCAACACGTTGGATTCCAATGGCGTGTAGCTATAGTCGATTGGAATAGGATTGAATAGGATAGGAGACAGCAGCACATAACGGTAGAAACTAGCAGCGAAGGTGAAGGAAGTGGAATTGCTTATATAGAGATGGCCGCCCGTGATATAAGATCCGCCAGATCCCGTAGGAAATCCCGGGAACGGATCTATCTTACCCCGAGGGATAGCTGGCGGAAGGTGGGGTTCACCTGTCCGCCTGAATTAAAGGATGGTCGGGTCGCACGGGCGAGCTACCAGTTTCGCAATTGAAGCGTCTTCTGGTTTCTGGCTCCCATCTTGGGGACTCGAGGGCGAACGCGTTCGGAAGTCACTGGAGTGCCGTATCTCACGACGGAACCATTTTTGGCGACCACCCGTACCATCGTCTAGGCCTTCCACACTGACACGTTTGGAATACGCAATGAGGAAATTGCGAAAAGGCCATGAGAATCTGCACCATACAGCTTCTCGTGTAATGCGGATGCGGCTTTCTTTATTGGATTGAATTTCCTATCCTGATATCCTTCACGCTATTTCTCGCCTGATTCCATGTGACGGAGATGCACGGATCTAGTTACGGCAAGAGCGCCGAGGATGCAACCGAGTAATGCATTAAATCACGTGAAAACCGTGAAAACATCCTGCACGCTTCAGACTGTGGGGAATGAAGCGTGAGGATGAGCAATCTGATAAAGGCATGATTAACCTCGGGACACGCGTGGCGAATTAAATACATCACACATACTCGTACGGGTTTTAATTCGTTAATCGAGCAATTACACCGTGAGGGTCGAGAAGGAAAAAAATTGTGAAAATTTATGCTATCCAAGGAATATCATAATGTAAACGTACGTTCTGCTATCGCATGTGTGACTACGACGAAGAGTTATAAATAGAAATTAATAAAAAAATCTATGTAAATTAGGTGCAGGTTCGCTTGACTCTGACGTTTGATTATGATTTTACAATTAACGTCTATCGTGCATGACCGAATGATCAATTATTCTTGCGTATATATTTAATTAATATTTAATTAATTATACACTATATATAGAAATACTATTGATTCAGAGGTGGTTTACCCATTATACCGACTCATATCGCCCGAATTCTCCCGCTGTCGGTAATCGCGTTAATTCACAATTATACCCCTAGTCAAATGTGAATAATTCATTTACAACGTGATCGCTGCCGCTCGTTTATAAACCCGGCTGTGTTTTTATCGTGCCATACGTCATTTATAGCATGCTGTGTACAGGTACGATCTCGGCCACAGCTTTTACCGTATACCATGCCGTATCGCCTACACCCGTGATATCTCCATGCGAACTATCGCAACGTTTCTCGGATACCACCATCACGGAATGACGAAATGTTGAAAGATCGTCGATTAATCGGCCGATAAATTACGTCGACGAGTGACACGACGAGGCTTCCCGGCAGTCTGCCACGCACGGTATAAATATCCACTTAAGAAACCATAAGATCAGGGATGCCACTTCATTTGAAAGATTTAACAGAACCGACATAAAATATTAGTCAGAGGTTCGAGTGACGTTTGCCTCTCGTCTCATCTCACATACGATCCGAGCTATTCCACTAGGTGTTCACCGACCCCCTATATTCACTCTTCAGACATGACGCAACCCTCGCGAGACTCCCGTCGATGGTCAAATAAATTCTGCTTCATTATACCCCGAAATAAAGTGCTACCAAATTGTAATTCTTTATTGTAATTAATAGTTCTCGATGAAAATCAAAATATATCAGAAGAGTCTCCGCGCTGTCTGACCAATAAAGGTTAAAATTGCATAAATTGCAATATGTGCCTACTGGTATAGGAAATGCGAGGAAAGACAAGGATACCTATAAGACGTATTATACCGATACCCGCAATGCTACCAACAATCCTAGTAATACATATTCGGTAGGTATAAAGCGACGTTAACATATACATACTACATGCACTATGTAGCGTAAGGGCGGAATGCATTTACACGTAACAAATATTGACCCAGCAAACGCGTTAGGTGGCAACCATACTCACTGGATAGACAGTACCGCTGGCTCTTGTGCATTTCTGTCACTAAGTGAACGCTCGATAGAGGATGCAACGTATCGATTACATCTATGTGTCACCCCAGCAGCACCATCGGCAGCGTCGCTTTGGGGAACTCCAATAACGACGAGGAGACATAGCCCCGTCCCTGCCCTGTCACGTCACCACGACTACCAACACGACAAACACCATATAGCAACATGGCTCGTAGGTAGTACTACCCACGAATACAGCATCAGATCCAACCGCCCCCCCCCCCCCCCC
>NW_014332923.1:414730-435224 GCF_000341935.2 Cephus cinctus | reverse complement strand
AAACGAGCCATCCTCAAATCTCCCAGCGGCCACTGTTAAAGTGCTTAATGTATTGTGAATAATATAATCCGCGAGTCACCCACCGAAATTCTCCCTCTCTCTCTCCATCTCTACATTCCTTCCACCCTCTCTGCTAACCCCAGCGTCGATTCGAGACTGGAACGCATCAAGTATTGATACCACTTCGCTGACCGGTACTGTGAACCACCATTCTATATATAGATACATCTACAGACACTGCCTGTATACATATGTACATCCAATGCTCGGATGGACACTATACGGTAAAGCACCAACCACCGTACCTAGATGTCCTGCACTCTCCTTAATGGGGTGCCACCGATATCCACCCTCACCTATGACCGCGGTCGACGAACTGTCCCCGTGACCAACCCCTCTCGTCTTTGTCTCGAGAGTCGAGAACGATGCCTAGAAGGAATTTAGAGGTCTACCGGGAATCGTGAAACACGCCTTAATGGGATTGCCCTTCGCGGAACGATCATTAATGTCGACGGCTATCGGAAGAGCCTTTTCTATTCTGCAATTGCTGTGCTACACTGTACGTCTACGTGATTCAATCTGTCTCCGCGTGCTTGTATAGAAAACCTCGTGATCTAAGGAGAGCTCTGTATATTTATGTAACGATGTTATGAAAAAAAAAGGGTGGTTTAACAGTTGGTTAATTAGCTAATAAATATCGCCCGAGAGCCCAACTACGATCGGTCGCTTTGCTCCGGTCAGAAATCGCTATACGACTAATCCCCCGCGGCTTCGCTCCTTTGCATATGGATGACCTTACGTCCATATTCCGGCTTAGGCTCAAAGTCGATGGGACTGCTAATGTCCAGCGCACCGTACTTGGCATGCATAACTGGATTAATTTAAACGGTAACGGCGTGCCACGCGAATTAACCGTAGCGGCTCTAAGCACGCACGCCTCCTACGATCGTAATGAGAATAGGAAAGCCAGATTATTTCTGCCCATGTGTGTACAACTGTACACGTATCTATATAATCGTGTAAAGGATGGATTAAAGCGGTACGTAGCCTCGTAGCCAAAGGAGGCAACCGGGATCAACAGGGAGTAAATCGAATAGATAGAAAAGATGGCGTCTCGACCCACAGCCGTGTCTTTCTCTTTCTCTCACCCGGGATGGTTGAGGTAGATGGGCAGTTATACGAAGTTAAGCCCACTGGGTGGACGAGCCAGCCACTCGGGATGGACGCAGGATTATGTCAAGCGACAAGTAGGACCAGAAAGGCTAATGAGTGACCAAGCTAATACCAGGCTCAGTGCCCCCCCTCGTCATCCTACTCCTCAGCCAGCTTCCTACGTGTCCTCATCTTCTCTCTTGCCTTCTCTTTTGGGATATCTATACATTTTATATGTGTAGCAAAAGAGACGCCCTCGTTCACGAACCTATGAATGCATATACAAGATACGAATATTTTAAATCCTGCTGGATTACAGTACCGAGGCGCGAAGGATATACGTGTTCACTGGAAGTGAGCTTTAGTCGCGCGTTGCAAGTTAGCCAAGTGAAAGCTCGGAGTAACCCTACTCCGAGCAAGGATACCTGTACGTATAAAGTATATAGGTATACATACCTGTATACCTATACATATAAAGACGTGGGATCTTATTATTTTTAATATCGATAAGGCACCAAGGGAAAGGGAAGAAATAGAGGTAGAGATGGCCGATGAGAGAGAATGAAATAAAGAGAGAAGGGGGAGAGGGGTGGGAGTGTGCCCGGCCATGCCGCGGGGGTGAGGGATTAACGGCGATAAATTTTGCAAAAATAGGGGCTTACGTTGTCGCGGGATGACAGTCTAATCCCGGGCTCGCATGCCGCCCTCCAGAGATGGGGGTACCACCAGGATCACTGCAGGAGGCTGGAACCATCTAGTTTTTGCAATTATCTCTCGGGTTTAAGAACATTTTTTTTTATTTAATCACCGATCTGCAAATATCCCTCGATGTTCATGGAATCCATCACGTGAAATGATCGAACGAGAGAGCGAAACTATAAGACTCGGTACCCGGTTTCTTCAAAGAGCGCAACCATGTATTTTCCATCAGAACGAGCTGAAGTTGAACCTTTCATCTTTCTTCCTCCGCAGCCTCTAAAATCTCTCTGAGAATTCTTCACCTCAAGAGAGTGAGAAAAAGTCAGGATCAGCCTCGGCATGGCAATTCGTCGCTCGTGTGGGCGCGCGAATCCCGTTTTGCGAATCAGCCGTAGCTGTGCTCAAGTCGCAGCCACAATGCCGGCGCATCAACATAATTACAGTCCCCTTTGCTGGCCAGTACGACGTGGGCCAAGCATTATATTCAAATGTGAGCGCGTCGACGCCAATGTCCAAGGGTTGCCTCGCCCCCGGAGGCGAGTGGATGTTGAAGGTTGAAGGTTGGACCCTGAGGAGGTTGGAAGGCCACTTGGGACTAGGCAGAGAACATAGAATACAGGACGCCTTAGAGCTGGCAAATGTGCAAGCGAATAGGGAAGCAAGCAAGTACCAACTAGTGAACCCCAGGAGAGGAAATTACGTCGTCTGGCTTGACCCCTCCATCACCTCGACAGTTCCTAGCTGAAAGTCCAGCCCCTGATACCCAGAAACACCAGCGCGCTCTCTATGTTGCCCGATCTCTAAGGTTCGAGAAAGAGAACCCGATGATCCATGAAAACGGTATACGCTAGTACCCTCATTTCAATCAACTAAATCTCTTTAGAATAATCGACTACAGGAAGAGGTCGATTCTCAAGAGAATTAACGGCCGCTCCTATGCACTCTGAATACTATAAAGACGAGATCATCAGTCCGGAACAAAAGAACTCGGAAGCAAATAAACGTCAGTTAGGTTATCACATATCTTACGGTTCGAAATGGTAAATCAGAGAGCGGATATAGAAGGAATATAGTAGCAAAGTGAAAGACCAAAGCTAAACTGAACTGAAGCGTCATTGACTTCCCACGGAAAAAAGAAACGCGTAGCGAGGATTTGTTCGAGCGGAAAACTGCCGCTCGATGTATGCAAACGTCTCTTCCATGTCTTTTAGAGCCGATAGGGTGACAACGGGCGTGTCGTGTCGCCCGAGCGACAAACAGAACCGGCGACCCTGGATAAGAATTGTCATGGGATTCGGAAAGAAGTCGAAGGGCGATTGCAGTGACTTTGGCAAGAGTAACAGGACTCCAATTAGCAAGACTGATAACAGTCCGCTGATACATAATACTCGAATGGCCAATGGCGATACATCAAGACGATATGCAGAGAAAAGTTGAAGTCTAGGGCGTGAAGGGACAATAGATGTCAGCCGGTTCTCATGGTAGGACCAAGATAGCAGATCTAAGTGGGCCATGCCGCGCTACGGTTATGGCGGCATAAAACGCTCTGGAGTACCGAGGGCGGCAGTCGCTGGGTCGGAGTCAAGTTGAGTGCAGAGAGCCCCTTTACGGCCGAAAAAACTGCCACTATCATTGTCTATGCAAATTGTTTAAGATATCCACCAGGACCGTTCCGTGTCTTTGCGGTTGTCATTTACTAACTCGAATTCTGACTCCAGAGGTTCTCAATTGAGGTTTAAAAAATTGCGAAAAATACATCATACTGCTGTAGCCTGTTTGGTAAACTGTAACACTGCTAAGATGATTATAGATATTTCTCCAAGTAGACACGCCTTCACGCTTGTACTTATATGATGTTAAACTTTACACAGTGAGCTGATCTGAACTTCATCTTTTATCTTTGCCGGAAATCTCGCGGTCACTTCTTAACTTTTTAATACCTGACTAATTCAAAGATTCTCCATCTTCGATAGCGTGCGTTTAAGTTTGACCCAAGAATCTGTATGTGGATAATGGTATCGCCGCCTTGTGGTTCATAATATAGATAATATATTGTACTGTATGATATAGTTCCTATACGACAACGAAGACTGCCAAGGATAAGGAATTTCTATGGATAACCCATGATATCGGGTAAACCATGTGTACGTATAAAACGTAAAGATCTTGAATATCCAAAAAGTTGTGACCGAGAGATAAAAAACTTCACGAGTGCCAGAAATCGTGAACGAGGTCGATGATTAAGGGAGTTGCATACTCCAGTAGAAAATAGTTACTTTACGCAGTCTTAAAATTTGCACAGTTGCTTTTCCAGGTCAGGAATGACGCAGTCGTTTCGGCTGCGTCATCCGATACGTGGCTCCTCTGGCGTGCAGTACGGAAACTACTGGCAAATGTAATTTCGTAGAATGTTTCCATTGATATAAGAAGACTGCGGGATCTCGGCTCGTCTACGGGGGACCTGCAGGAGGTTGGGTCGGGTAGAACGTGGAAGCAGCGAGAGGATGACAGAGGCTATTGAGAGAAAGAAAGGGAGAAGAGTAAGAGCAGGAGAAACGATATAGGAACTGGTAGGAAACTGCAAGCTAGACGGATATATCTCCCGAGTAAATTAAAATGGATTATATATGTCGACTCCATCTTCAATCTTTCTTCTTTCCTCTCGTTTACTTTATCGCCCCAGCCGGTGGGGTAATTGTTATTGCACAGAAATGAATTTGCACTCTTGACTTCTACATGGCGAAAAAGTCGTACAGTGATAATCACCGTGCAGTAGGAGTTAAGCTATACGTATGAAAGGAGGATCGGTAGGAATCTTCCAGCAGAAAGTAAAATAAGCAAAAAAGAATAATGATAAAAAGTAACGTATAAAGAAGATTTATCCAAAAACAGATAAAATAATATTACACTTTCCGTAGATATCATCGATTTCGCAAACACATTCCAAGTTCCCGTAATACGTACCCGGAGTCGCATAATCCTCTCGTGAGGATATAGAGTTTCGCGAAATTAATTGACCAGCCTAACGAAACGTATGCAAATTGAAGATTCGGTATCGCGGACGGGTTTTCGCAGCGCCATCTTCGGTCTTTTCTTATTTGAGGTTCTAGCACGAGTGGACGCGTGTCCCAACATTCGGGGGCCCATTGGCACCGGCTTAGAGGTGGTTCTCACGGTCCTGTTCAAACGACTGTTACCAAGACAGAAACGTCGGCATGAAAGCGCGTTTACGATTCTGCAAAGCTAACGCGAGCATTAGAAACGCAGCCATAGCCGGAGTAGAGCAGAGTCAACCATGATGTATGCTTCTCTTCCGTCTAATTAAACTTAGGGAGAAGGGTCCCTCCTTCCAGGGTTGGTTAGTCGGATAGCTGTAAGGGTGGCAGAGGGAGGGCTTTCAAAATGACAACCGGAGAGACGCCAACCTTACCCAACGCTACAGCACGCAGTCCCAAATAGTTCCGTGTCGCGTTGTCTCCCGGACGGAATGGAATTATTTCATTGTTAGATAGGAGCACAGAAGCCACGGGCCAGATGCGCCCTGTCTTTTGTCCTTCTCAAGCATACCAACCGAACGGAGTTTATACTATAGCCAAAATAAACCAAGGAACCTATCAAGATATCCAATACCTGCATAACGTCTAACCTACACCTAACAAGCTTCTCGATCTCCGGCATCGTCCCAGTCCAGGTACTACCACCGACTAAACGTACTCCGGCACTTCCGGTGCTCTAGCCATATCGCCAGACAATATCGGCCAGGTCGTGCCCACAGGATACCAAAATGGAACTCGAGGTACAGAGCGCCAAAGAGTGAGAGTACGAGAGCCAAGAGCAATGGCGGGTGGGTACGAGAAGAGGATGGTCGGTTGGAATCCGCGTAACAGGAATGAAATTTAATCAAACCGGTGTGTCGGTAGATACGGTGTGCCCGCGGTCGAACAAATATGCGCCAGCATAGCACGCCGGAGAGCCAGGGATTCCGCCTCCATCAAATTAATTTAATTTATATCTGGCTGTCCGAGGCGGTCCGGAGATGCGGTTACCTCTCTCTCTCTCTCTCTCTCTCTCTCTCTCTCTCTCTCTCTCTCTCCCCCCTCTCTCTCACTCTCTCATACTCATTCTGTTCGTGTCGGCTCTCCGTGTGACTCCACCGCTCTCATCACCCTATACTCACCGACGGCGCACACTTTGCTCACGAAAAGCAGGGATACTGCAATCCGCGAGCCTCTGTCAATGTACGCGCGAGATCCTCTCCGAAGAGCATGAGAGAAGAGAATAATTCGAAATGGACCAACGGGCAATGCATATTGGCTCGCAGCGGTAAATTCCTTGGCGCGAGATCCCTGCGATCCGAAATGTTTAACGTACAAGTGAAACGAGCTGGGCAGGTCCGGCATTCTTGACATTTCGACGAAAGCATAATAAGATCTAGAGTCGTTAAGATTCAAAGTTTCTACTCCAAAGCGTCGTTTATTAAACTATAATCCCTATATGGCACCGCTTATTGAGACTGCATATAGTAATTCTGATACCTATATGTGATAGAGTCTACTATGTCTATCGTAACTAGTAGGGAAAAAACGAATGCTTGGAGCCACCGATTACGCAAGCATTCCGGACGCATATTAATTATACTCTTAGGTACATATACAGTGCTACCAGGGAATACAGAGTCAGTATATTATGGTCGTTTAATCGTCTGTAATCACAGCAAGATAGACGCAACTAAAGTAGTATCGCTTATTCTGCGTGAGTCAGCAATGTAAAGACTATGATCAGGTGAATTTACAAATTTGGCAAATCAACTGAAGATCTTGTGATTTTTGGCACAGAACTATATTATACTCTCACGAACGGTGAAACCATATTATAGGCTCGTGAACTTTGCAGTTATTTCAAGAGGTCTGGTATTGATAAAACATTTCGAAATCACGATCGAGTCTCTCGTAAAAGTCCCTTAATGATTCAGGTGCTTAATTTTCTCTTGTTTTAACAACTTTTCTATTTATTCCTCGATAAACTCCACGTTAATGCTCATGAGGAACCGATGTCGATCGAATTAACGTTCCACGGACGATTTGGCTTGACTCTACATTATCAACGTCTCGACGAGTTTAACATCGTCTGAGAAAGAATTCGATCAAAGAGTACCGACATCCTTGATCGCGATCGGAAGAATCTTGAATCTTCTCACGCGATGCGGCCGAACCAGGCAAAATTCGTCTTTTCACGAACAGGTTATACAGAGACTGTGTGATCGTGCATTAAACCGTAAATCCACTATAGCAAGCGTCATAAGCAATAGAGAGTCCCCGTTCTATACCAGGCAATGGTTTGCCAGGGGTTGCCACCCCGATGTGGTAATAGCATTAACCAAGCTGCAATATGATTACCGCTCGCTCGCAAGGTAACCTGATCACACCCGAAATCTACGGGTTGTTCGGCATAGCAAGCGCATTACACAACTACTGTGGCCTGAGCCAAGGGGTGTATACAGTATAAGGCCTAATCGCGTTGCGCTTTTTGCGGCTCGGATTACCCGTGAATCATTAGAAACGAAGGGGCTTGATTTGTCGGATGGATTTTGGGGTGACATCGGGCCGCTCCTTATCTCTGTATTAGGAGATTAAGTCCTGGCATCAAGCTTTAATAATTTTTTTCATCGACGGAACAAAGACGCGAACTGGCTTTCGGAATTAAAAAAAAGAAAAGATCTTGTATGTCCTAAGACCGATGCCAACTCTCTGAGTATATATATATATAGTATATCCAAGTGTGATTGTTTATGTTCTAGAGTGAAAATCATCAAGTCGAATGCGTAAATTGTCAGGAGGCAGAGAATTATTCTCTCCCTCTCTCTCGCTCTGTCTCGGACGCTTCTCTGTTTTCTCTCTAGAAATATACTCCTTTGTCCGTTTCAAGATCCAAAGAGCGAAACGTCCACGTGAATCGTCGCAATGACTAAAGGCGACGTACAATGTCGCTCTACGTATATTCTTGGTTTGCAGCTAGTTGCTGCAGTAAGAGAGGTGGAGACTCACCGTGAGGTGTTGGAAGAGCCACGCCCTGAGGATGTTGGTCGCGACCTTGGGGAAGATACCCCTCTTCTTTTGGTTCTTCTTTCCCGACGAGTCGTCATCTTCCTCGCCCGTCCCTTCGCCACTACCGATACTCGCGTTACTCGCGTCACCTGAAACAAACCGCAAACAAAATAAATTCACTTCTCCTCTCATACTAAGAGACGACTGATTCTCAAGTAACGCGTCGTCCTTGTCAACGGACGCATTCGACAAGAACCGACTGACTAATTTATGACAAATGGATTATACGTGTACAGGTGTATATATTACAGGGATAGACGAAAATCTTCTGGCCGGATCCATTTCGAACGTTTCTATTTTAGACTTAATACAGTCAAATCCTCACCCTTCGACCCCGGGCGCCAGTTCCCATGCATACAAACACCATTAAGCCACCCGCAATCACCCACTTTTAGCCCTTCGACCGTTCAGCCTCCCCAAACAGGCTTCCATACCCTGGACCTCTAATCTTTCTCTCTCTCCCTTTATCTCCTTCACTCCGCTGTAGACTCTATATACTCTTTCCTGTTCCACTCTGGAGTCTCTACACCATCCCGTGCATTAATTCCCCGTCATTTATCAATCTTAGCTTTTTAATTGCAAGCGACTCCCGGTCTCCAGAGACTACGAGGGCCTGGAGCGAGAGGGTATAATGAGAGATATTAAGACGACCTAGGGCGTCGTATCTACGTGAGCCAATTATCATTTTTATAAAATAAACTAACTGCAAATGCTCCTGTCAGGAATTTCACTGGGACTCTACTCGTGTATATACATATATAGATTGCAGGAAATTTATAATTCGATTCTCATACCGGTCACGGGTTACAGGTTCTGGGGGTTGAGGGAGAGGGATTAGTTTTTCGCATTTTCTCATTTTCTTCGATTCGTACAACGATCCCATACTGGCGTCACTCTTAGCAACGGATTATAAATGACCGAGTCTTATCGAGTCAGAAACGTTCCCGTGGTCGTGGTTCTATCGTAACAGAGAGATCAGGGAGAGTACGGTATTCCCAGAGGGTTCCCGATGACAGGACGCCCGGGGCGTACGGTACGCGCACCCTCCCCGCAGTGGTCTCGTGGCCGAGATTAACTTTGAATTCGTCGATAGTCCCGGAGAATGAACGGTACACGAGGAGGGATGAAATCCGGAACGAGGGGGTAGAAAATTTGTCGATCCTGAAAATCGTTTTGCAATGTACACAGCTCTATATACATATATAAGGTCAAAATAAAATGGTTGTTCGCCTCACGTGGAGAACTACGAAGAACGGTGGAAATCGTGAAATCGTTTAGTTTCGATTTTCATTAAGCGATAGGTGCACGGCGATTCGATTCGATTGGAACGATTCGTTGATGGAGAAAGGATACGGAGGAAAGGTTGGAAAAAAGAAGTAAAAGACGTAGAAAGAATAAAAAGGGAAATTCGAAAGCATAGCAAATAACAAAAAAAAAAGTAGAATAGGAGAATACCATAGAAGACTCCAGCAGCCAGTCTAGGCCGCGTATCCAATTATTATCGAAGCGTTCTACTTCGAAGCGAATACTGGAAGAACGGGCGCTGATTTTTTTCTCTCTTCTTCTCCCTCTTTTCACTCGTCCTCTCTCTCTCTTTCTTCTGCTCTCCCATTCCGTTCCAGCCCTTGTTTTCGTCCGGCGAGTAAAAGCCGTTAGCGGTGGTGCTTTGGCATGCGACAAAAACGATGCTACTCTAGGCCTCCGTAATGGCGAGTCCAGAAGCGGATAGAGTGGTTTGTATAGGGAATGGTCGGCGGGTGGCTAGCAGAATAGCAGAATGGCTAGCTAGGCCGTCCCTCTGATTGCAGTTAATTTACTCGGCGAATCGGGTTAATGTAGCGTACAGACCGTACCGTACCATACCGTAGCGTATACCGTAGCATACAGTACAGTTCGGTTGCGTACGTGCGTAATCTCGGTACGGTAGTATCTGTGCGATCGTACGCCCTCGTGCTATATCATCAATAATATAAAGCCGGTTCAGAGTCCGCGAAAGCGAAAAAGAAAGAGAAAGCAGAACGATCGATGAAATGAGAAAAAAGTAGATTCTAGATTGAAAATTTCTCAAAGAAGCTTATCACGAAATGTATACCCTAGGCGAGTGTATAGGTACGGTACAGTAAAATCACTGGAAATTTCGATAAGCCTCCAGCAGTGCTGCCAATCGAATACAGAAGGTCTGGAGGGTTGGTAAGTGCATGCGTGAATGCATACGTTGAATCGCGTAGGTAAAGTGCTCCGTTAACGTAGATCCGCCATTATGTGCATTTACGAATGGAAGCTGGGTATATACAGATGCATCGATGCTGGTATGACTATATGTTTGATGAATATGCGACATATAGGTATACATACGTACACGTGATATGTACGATGCGGCGTTTAGAAGGCTAAAAAGGTATAGACGGTACACGTTGACGTATGCGATTCGAAAGTCGGAAAAGTAGAAAAAGATGGAGTAGGAAAGGGTTAGAAAGAGACGAGAGGGAGATAGAGGGGATAAAAGGGGAAAAAGCCATATCGTCCTCGTGTTGATTTACGCAGCGCGTCGCGCATTTTTACTGCTGCGTTATAGAGATTTAAGTGCAGCCAATTATACATTTATGCGTCCCTACGCCGCTCAAGCGACGCAACCCTCTCTGATTTCGACAGCGCCGAGCACTCTGCGCGTGAAACTCGTACGAACGCGACGTAGCCTGTACGTAAGCGGCACGGATGACTTGCGTACTGGTCCTGGGATACGTATATATGTATGTATCAGCGTCCCGACATCTTTTACGAGTATATTTAGACGGATCGAGGAAAGTCTCTCGAAGATGATCCGCTATTTCAAGCGCATCTCTTTACCCCGTGTTCTTGCTTCTTCTTTTATTTCATCTTCCTCGCGCAGCTTCTTTATCGCGCTCTTATTATCCGTCTGCTATCCCTTACTAGTTTGTCTCTTCCAGTACCCCCCCCCCCCCACCCTAGGTTCGTATCGGCCTTAAGAAATCGGGAGACAGGAGGTGCCTTTTAACCGCGAAGATCCAGTCGAGATTGGGTACCACCCTGAGATCGCTCGACACAGCATCCCACCGCCATTGGAATTTTATTCTCGCACGATCTTCGCCATCGGGACAGACGTATGACTCGTAGGGGTCAATTTATCTCGGCGCGATCGCTCGATCGACGAGCATCGACCTCAGATCACCTATAGTGGCATCCGCGCCAAGAATGATCGGGTAACTTTTGGACCCGCGACGTCCGCACAAAACGTCTTCCCCGAAGGCAAGACTCTATTTAGGGTGACTCGCTACCGCGGGCACTGTCGAAATAACCACGCATATGGCCTCCGAAAATAAACTCCTTATTCCCATCCCGGCATAACACCGAACTGAGGACCATACTCGTCTGGTACGTAGCGCGCATGCGCACGCCAGTGCGTCTCTATACGATCTGCCAGCCGAATCTCACACGAGACGCGTTACACACATGTCACGGGCCCTCATGACACTCGCTAGTGTATATAGGTAAAATCCTACCGGATACCGAGACATTTATTTGCTGCCACGCCAGTATGCCACGCGCAGGGATGGGAGAGAGAACAAAAAAAAAATGAAAATAAAAGAAAAAGATAGGACCAGGAAAAAACAAAAATGGTACAGAGAGTGAGAGTGGGGGAAGGAGGGAATGGGGTGGGGTGGGAGGGGGGTAAAATAAGAGAAAGGTAAATAAAAAAGTACGTGGCCTCTTCGGATATCGCGTTTCACGGCCGCGGATGTGGTTCTCCGCGTCACCGTCGCGTACATCTCCACGAGCTTTATGATATTTACCAAATTCTGTCTGGTACCGTCAGGATGTCGCGCGCATTTCAAACTACAACGTCTTTCTTTCCTCCTCTTTCTTTTTACTCCCTCTACACTGTTTTTCCCTTCTTCTTTTCACTACTCAAATAGAACTCGAATCGGACCCGACTTGCGACGTCCCGTCAACCCACCGCGTGACGATTTGACGAACAAAGTGACAATTGAATAGCCGAAGGAGAAATGTAAAATGAAAAGTTTTTTAGATTTTCTGGAAAAAAATGTCTAATGTATTATATATCCAATTTATGAATCCGCATCAAGACATCGAGTAATTGAGTTTGCAATTATTAATGTATATCAAGTGATAAAATAAGTGGGAAAATAATATTGCTTTATTATTATGACCCATGCATCTGACGTAAAGTGCATCGTCATATGAAATCTACTTTTCAAAAGAGAAAGATAGCTTTTGTCGCACCAAGCAAAGGCTCGCTTATGGACGTAGGATAGTAGGGATATAACGCGTACGCATCTTCCAACAACGAGAGTCTCGCATATACGTAATAGTCATGGCACGTCGCGAATCGAATATGGCGAGACACGCAATGTTTTCGCATACTCCGAATCGAGGGAGGGTCATTGCACCAAAACATGCATTCTGGCTGAGTTCGAAGCTCGACACTCTCTACGTTCGCAACGTTCTCGTGCGAGGGACACGAGTCTCTTCTCGAGCAATTCCCAACTATTTTCGGCGATGAAATATAACCTCTCTTACCGTTCTCGTCTCACCCGCCCCTCTGCGTCCCGCGTCGCTCGCTCTTTCTTTCTCTCGCCTCTATATACCTTCACTCCACCTTTAGCCCGCTCGATTTCGCGAGGACGTGCGTACACGGATTCGTACTTAATTCGCCTCTGCTTAACGGCAAGATTAATTGGCGATTGTAGATGATATGGACCGCAGCGGGCTTCCTTTATAGATGCGGGATCCCGCGGCATGCGGCGCGGTTACGGGACTCTCAAGCGCGGCTCGAGAGTTTGTCTTACAAATGAGCCGCGAGGCGCTGATGATTTAGTGCCGACTCTCATGCGTTAACCTTTGCTAGATGACGCGTGGGTGGGTGGGTGGCTAGGTACACTTTAGTCATTAGCGTGCAACCGAGTCAGTCGACTCGGTCAATGGCTAATAAATACGGCAATATTCCCGCGGTACGCTAATATACCGACTTTCAGACACCTTTGACCCTCTTGATCCGAAGTCCGAGGTCCAAACCTAAGCAGCATCCCGCTCGTGCGCAGCGTTTGTTTTCTTCGAGGAAATAAGAAGCCGACAAGCGAGTCCCGGATGCTTCGATAAATCCCTGACAGGAGGACACCCTGGGAAGTCCCCAGGGTACTAGATATGTCGCTACTATGAGAATCTCGTGTCGAAGAAGATTTTGTCCGATCCGCCATGGGAATATAGGCATTCCCGTGAAGGCTGGATCGATGCGTTTTTTCGCACTGGGGTATCGTCGCTGCGGAAGAAGGAGACTCGGGAGGAAGAGAAAGAGTAAGAGAGAGAAGGACGAAGAGGCAGAACCAGACGGATTCCACTGGCGAGCCCTTAGGACTCCTGTGAATTCCAGTAATCCTGATGACGCACGATGTGTCGCTCCGCGGAAGAACAGAAATACCCAGCGCTAGCCAGATGGAACGAAATGGAACGGAACGGAACGAAAGGGAGTAGCCGAGTGTAGAATAAGGTAAAGTAATGTTGGAATGAAGACAAGACGAAAAGGAAGTAAGGGAACGTACGGGGAGCCATAGAAGTTATGCGGATTAGCTGATGGAACGAGCTCGCACACGTATGTTGTCTTGACTCTCCCCTCTCTTTCCTTTCACTCTCCTTCGCTCTCCCTGCACTCCACCCCGGCCTAGGATGTCTCTGGCTGTTATTGTTACGATGAGCCTGGATTTTCCGAAATGTCGTCGGGACCTCCGATGCTCCCATCGCCTCTAATTCCTCGGTTGTTTACACAGTCGGCTGTAACGAGAATCTTACATGCGAGGAGAGCGTATCGCTGCTTCTACGACTATGTCGCTAGCACCTGTCCCCGTTCGTCACTTTGAACCGCATCCCCTTTTTTCCGCGCTTTCTCCCTCGGGACTCCCACGAATCAAAACAGGTTCATTAAAGCGATCGAAAAGCTCGAGGCACGTGAACGGGCCGCGATTTATCGTTTGGCAGCCGAAGCCTTTCCATTTATCCGAGCCTCAAAGAGGCCCGACGAAAAGCTGTCGGGCTCCGCCACTCAAGAGAGGACCTGGTAAACACCGTTTCACGCTTTTAAAGGTTGACGTTCGCAGCCACCTTGCCTACTGTATTCTCTTTATTATTCGACGTGAGAAACGTTTTTCCCGCTTATGGTACGGTGCAGACGTATACGTACCTGGCTCCTTGGCAGATATCACAGACACAATTCATTATTGTCAAGAATTCGAGACGCGAGTAAAAACCTTGCCGATGACTTTATATGTTTGTTCCAGAGAGAAGCCTGGATCGATAGCTATAATCATTGGCGTCATTATCATCATCATTATCCTCCAGAAGTAAGATTTCACGATTCCGCAACATAAGGCGATCGCCTATCGTGGGATTATTCAGAGAAATAATAAAAAGTCACGCGGGATAAACGAAGAAACGTTGACGATTGAGACATCGGTAGAAGAGCAGTGACAGTTATCTGATTCATGGACATGCCGAGTGTATTTTATGCCGTACGACCTATGAATACCGATCGATGGCTTGGCCGTGCGCCGAGCTGCCCTCGAGAGATCATAGGTGCCTCCGCGTATGGATATATCAATTACGCGCGGTAGCGTACATTGAAACGCGTAAGTATAATATAAGCCGCGCATTCGCCAAGGCGAATATACAGTTTATCAAGACGGATAGAAACAACCTGAATAAGGTATTAAAATGCACTGGACGTATTTTACAGCGTTACCAATATACTGCGACTGATATCCTTATTGCATCCGTGTACACAATCACGTGATAAATTCACGTTTTATCTGAGCAATAATCCTTATATATTTATACTCAAACGAGCTTATTTCCATTTTATATGAAACCTCAAGCATCTACTTTTATTCCTACACCCTGCAAGTGAACTTTTACCGGTTTACAGGAGGCATACCTATTACCTTACGCACGTAGCTACGTACAGCAGACAGATACTCTATGAGGTTTCCTGGAAGCTGAATTGCGCGCGACTAAACTTAAACCGACATGACTTTTCAGTGTTGCTTTTCAGTAACGCAAAGGCTCTTGGCCCGCGTTCACTCGAACATGTCCCTACGACATAGAGCCTGATTCCTATGGTAAGACGGATGTGTCTTAATACCGGGATGTCGCAAGAGGACGCGCAGACCAGTCGGTTCACCCAGCGAGTTAATCCGAGCTGCTCATTACGCGGATTTATTGTAATATGCAAATGCGCCTGGTTCGTCACTCGCCGGAGAAACCAAGAGACTTCGAGACCAATAGAGAACGAAGTCAGGCAATTTCAAGCGAGGCCAAAAGCGTCGTACTTTTTAACACGAGCGGGTAGATAGAGAGAGAGAGAGAGAGAGAGAGCTAGGTGCGCAGATGATATCGGTCCAGGTTGCCAGGGCACGTACAGAGATTGCGGTAATTAATGCCAGGGCCGGGGGCCGTTGTGGGTTTGGTGATGTGTTGCTAGCAACGACGCCGTTACTATGATAATTACTGCTAGGACGTGAGTCTCTGTCTTAATTATACAGCCACTTTCAGCCACGATAGCCCGTATAATGGGTATGTGCTAGGTAGCTTTTAGCCGCGGCTAAAAATGGACTTTCATTCAGATTTGTACTTTGCTGAATGTCCGCCGAGGAATGAGACGATGCGTCGTGACGTACGTGTTAGCAGGGACCACCGCGAAAACGCGAGGATACTTGAAAAATTGCTGATGGCACCTGTCAGTCCCTTTGGTGAGTCGGTAAGTCGGTGAAAGGCTGTCCCCGACGTGAAACAACAGGGGAACGTGGTGGCGATGGCGGTGGCACGTTCAGCGAGGCGGTAACGTAAAACACCAGTGAAATCAGGCTGTTCGAGCGGGCGGCGGCCATAAGCGTTGAAATAAAAGTGTTAATGGAAGCGCGCTGGCGGCGATGCCGACGTCGTGCGCCACGACGTCGACGAGACCGACATGTGACGAGCACGTGTCCCGAAACTAGTATCGGCCTGCGGATGGATGTTGGTGGTGGTGATGATGACGCTCGTGATGTTACAGGCAGGAGCACAGATATCTTAACGGTATTGACTTTCCTTCGTGTTGGAATTCCGGCATTCACCTTTTTTTGTTTATCGTACGCGATAACTGTTTTTTTACAGTTTTTGTGTATCTTTATGGTATATTTCAAATTTTCGCAAACTCGCGTAACAATATGTCGCTTTGTACGAAGGTACGAACCAAAGAGGGATTTTCAAAAGTGACACCTGAAATATTCAAGAATATAAAAAATTATATTACAAATTGATTACGGTGGTCGATACCAAGTAGCTACGATCGAGATCACGCCTCAATCCTCATTCGCAATTAAATGTTAATAGTCGGTTGTGTACGGTCCTTAATGCCGTCGATTTATCAAAGACCGGGGGGCTAGAAGCGAAATAAGAAAAGCCTCACCCGTCGATGCGTGGCCATTGCCACGGCGTCGTTCCCTGAGACAACGACGAAGAGGAAGACGAAGAAGAAGACGACGACGACGACGTCTGGGACGGCGGCGAATTTGCGCAGGAGAGAAATGGGCGCCAGTGGCCAGTAATGAGCCAGAAAACTGGCGACAGCTCGCTATGTGCGCTATCCTATTCGAGGTCGTAGACGCAATGCGTGAGCGCGTGAATGCACGAGTGAATGGGAGTAGATGAGAGCAAACGCAAGTGTACCAGTGAGGGTGTATAAGCGGGTGTGCCGTACGCGGGCCCATAACTCACACGGGGCCCTGGGGCCGTCTTGTTAGCGCCCCGCAGTACCGAACCGTGGTCCTCTCTAACTATGATACGGTCTCCTCCGATACGGAGTGCTGGAGGTGGGGCCCGGAGGTGGCTGCGAGATGGGAGATGGGGAGGCAACAACATAACCCCCGCATAAATGCATAGCTATCTTCGGGCGCATCTCTCGCCGGAACGAGCGAACGAAAAGCGTTATCGGAACCAACCTGATAAATCCCCCGAAGAATAATGAGCCGACATTACTCATGGCGCGCGGGCACGTCAGCGTCAGTAGACCAGTCCATTCGGAACTCGCGTTTCGCTCCTGCCATTAGCGGTACCGTCGAACCAGTCGGATGGGAAAAAGTGGCCGAAATTAGGGACGCGCCGCGGATAAAGTGGAATTCGTTTATGCACGACGAATAATGGCCTCCGGGGTTCCGAGCACCATGATGGGGATAGAACGGGACACTTTTGTCAATACGGCCCCTTGGATTTGTATTCAAATTTTATATATTTCAATGGATCCTCATGAATTATGGAATCTGCGATCGCTTCTCCTTCCTTAACCTATATATTTCTGGACACCAGATATTTCTTGATACCGACCATACGATTATTGCGAAATCATACCGCGCAGAATGAAATTACTATCTAATCCGGAATGACCCTGTGCGTAATCTAAGATTGCCGGATGACAATTGTACTTACGTAAGGGGTACTACATCGGGAGGCGTAGTGGTGGTCGAGTACTATGATGTAATGAAAGACTGCGTTCGAAATGGCGACTATCAATGTAGGCACTCTAGCCCGTTATTCCAAAGCTAGAAAAACACTATTAGACCTAATAGCCTGCGATTGTTTATGTACCCAGGCAGAAATCACCTCTAAACTACGATCCTAATCCAAGAATATTCACGCTGCTGGCACAGAGGAGCCGCATGAACTCTTAAATAAAACTAAAATAAATAGGACCATCAAGTTCTCGTGGCGATTCGTTGGTGGCACCAACTATCTATAGACGGAGTGCCGAGTGTCACGATACCCCAGACGTCGTTACGAATGAAATTAGTTTTCAAATAAACCTCCCGATCGAGTCGAGCATCGTAACGCGAGAGAGTATAGCAGTAGGTGAAACCAAAAGAAATAAAAGACGAAAAAAAAGGAAAGACGCCGAATGGCTGGCCGTTGCCACGTTCGATGAAAAATATTGAAAGTGACGGATGATGCAGCTTCCAGTAAAAAAAAAAACTCAACCGTACCTAAAGACCAAGAAACACTGATAAACATTGACATTTCTTAAAATATCACAGTCGAATAAACAAACAAAGGATATCAAAGATTCCGATTTGAAATTTGTTTTGTGTGATACTTTTAGGAAAATTTATTCGTGCGTGACGACGCGCTACCACGTGACTTCTCTCATCTCCCAGTCTACGACAGCTTACATGACACGTTGAGTGACACGTTTAACGCGTCCATTTTATTGCACTTCTCATCCCCCATAGAAACACGCCCTCCAATTCTGATCATACAATAAAACACGTGACGACAAATTCGGGCATGCTGCAATCGCGATGGAAACCAACCCTCGTGTCTCGTGTCGTCTGGTAGCCGCTGGTAATGCGTACCGAGGCCTGCGGTCTTCTCGTCAAAGCTAGTTCACAATGAAATTCTCGTTGAGAGACAATGCCTATCGTAGACTTTATACCAGTTCCACCAGATGACTTGGCAGAATGGTCGAGTGCTCTTGTCGTTTGCCGGACTATAGAAACACTCAAAGAAATCGTAACGTGATTCTATAGACTAGAGATTCTGTAGACGATCTCACAATAAGAAAACCATCATAGCTGCGTCCCTGGTATCGGTAGCGGGTAGTGAGTATCGTGTGAATCGTCTTCACAGAAGCAGGACAAAGTCCTCTGTTTTACGAGGAATCTCGGTTCTCATGGCGCCCCAGTTCTTACGGCGATTTATGGAGATGCGTTAAGGAAACACGCAAGAGTCGAAGCAAAAGCAAAAGCCGGTCTCAGCAAGAAATCGTATCTTTATTGACATGCCGATGCACTCTGTGATAAGATTCAGACATATGGGTTATCCACGACAAACGCACCACCTGAAGTTTGAGTCCTATGGTACAACCACCTTTGGATGCTGCCTTTATCTTAAAGGACCCTAAGAACAGTTTTATTTATAAAAAAAAAAAAAAAAAAAAGAACAACGAGGAAAATCGATAATCGAAGATGTGAAAAAAAATAATGCGATAAAAATCAAAAATGTTGAACAATTGTCGTGAACTAGGCCCCCGCATTGTTTGTACCAGATTCAACTATAACAAGACGTTTGTACTTCTTCCATTGACGTTTGTTCTCGAGTTATATTCATTTATACGAAACAGAATAGAAAATAGAGCTTTTTTAAATGCGAGGGCCTAGTTCACGACAATTGTTGAACATCATATTTTCTACAGTGATCAGATGAGATGAAAACATGACGAGCGTAAAAGCAAAGGAGTTTGGGATAGTTTTGAGAGCAATAAAGGAAAATAACATCGGGACGATATAAGTGGCGTGATACAGTGCAGGATATAAGGCGGGGAGTCGTGTAGTTACACGATGAAAAAGTTAACCTGCAAGAAAAGGGAAAAGATAAAGGAAAAGAAGAGAGAAAGCAGTGGCGTCGACGTCAGCGTGTAACTTGTCATGCAAGGGACTCCCTGTGGACCTGAGAAGGTTCTTACTCGCACGGCCGAGAGCGCAAATATTGCGTTTAGTCGGGTAAAAAGGTAGTAGGTTGTTGTAAAGGGACATTACAAGGCGCAACGAAGGTGGTAACATTGCCGCGTAGTCGATATATTACGAGCGTCGACATCATAGTGCCCTGTAGGGATCGACTCTGGTGGAACTTTTTATCGGAGGTCGGATCTGAGTCAGAAGAGGAGAGGAGTACGAAAAGACTGAAGAAGAAGATGAACAAGAAGAAGAAGAAGAAAAAGAAGTGTACGAGGAAGAAGAAGAAGAAGAAGGCGAAGAAGTGTTATAGGTACCGAAGTAAGAGAGATCTGAGAGAAAAAGAGAATAGCTTGAGCGAGAGTGGTATAAGTTGCGAGGATGCGAGGTTTTTGGACGTGCCGGTTATTTAGTGCCGGAGCTCCACCCTGCTTAAGTGCTCCGCTGACTTACATCCCTTAGGCCAAGGGTGTGCTAAGAGGGCGTGACCGAGTCCGGTCCGGGCCGGGGAGAGCTAGACTCTCTAAACTTTTCGGGGAAAAAAACTGAATTCCATGGACTCGGATAGTCTGGTGTCTATCGATCGATCCTTGATGGAGGAATACACAGAGTCCCTCGAGACTCCCATACATAGGACCCTTTCCCTTTCCCCCTTTCACCCCCTCACTCTCCGTCCAATTCAAAAAGATCACCGGTCCCAAGAGCCGTCTAGGTTACAATCTTGTCTTTTCCTACCTCAAAAAAAAAGGGGTTAGGTTCAACGTTTCCCCGGCTAGCACCAGAGCGCGATCAACTTGCGCAGCGAAGCATCGCCGACGATACATCATCCCGCGAGCATATCTCTCGGATCTCTTATCTGGTGCCTCTGTGTTCTATCGAACAATACCCTGGTCCCGGTGCTGGAGCGTGGCTGTTCGAGATATTTCACTAGGTATGAGCACAGTGGCGAGTTTCGTGAACGATCAGAGATTCCTATTAAAAGTAGTTCATTATGAAAAAAAAAAAAAAAAAAAAAAAAATCAAGAAAAA